>NC_143245.1:1702518-1857292 GCF_009617815.1 Ciona robusta | reverse complement strand
ATATTTTTAAAAACAAACTTCATGCACACGTAACATAGGATATCAAAACAAATTCACATCAAACATAACTCACTCCATAGAAGGCGACATATGTGAGGGATTGTTCACGTCTTCAGATGATGGAGCTGGGAATTTATATTTAAATAATAATCAAAGAAATAAATAAGCAAAACCAATTAACAAGCAAACCATATGAAGCAAATTAAGCAGGTGGGCAAGAATCAATATAGCAGCACTAACACATAATGTGCAGTTTTTACCTAGCACCAAAACTATCCACAATAATATATATTACATATAATTCTATTATTTTCCGAAACAAAATTTGTAATAAAGACAAAAAATGCAAATAGAAAAAAATACAAAAAAACTCAAAACACAAAATTTTTAAATAAATCAATTTAAAAAACCCACCATGCATTTTTCTTCTGTGGAAACGAGGAGAACCGATAAAACTGTTCTTGATGCTGTTCAGTCGCTGTCGCCATGGGTTACTGGGTGAGCTTGGGGGGGTCGGGGTTTGCGAACCTGAGATCGCTTGAACCGGGGGCTGATTTGACCCGGTCGTGGTTGATTGGTTTTGCGGGTGATGAGAGGAGACTTGACCCATCTTAATATAAGTGGGGTATTGATATTAATATATATGGGTTGTATGATATAATACAGTGGTTATACAAAAATAGATACATTAGGATGGGGGACGGGACACCTTTAGCATATATTATCCAAAAATCCGGATTGTGATTTAAAATTTTCACAACGGTATATATGATTCGTGAGGATATGGTTTTATAATTTTTTGAATGTTCTTTGTTCACAACCAAATTAAACAGGAAAATAGAATTCCAGATGTTGAATAACAAATGTATTTTTATACCATATGTCCCGTCAAAGATTATATAAATATGAGTGGGCTATAAAAAAGATATTCCGTTGTTGTTTGGGATTTTTTTTCGATAAGTGACACTTGTTGATAAATATTGGTAATACAAACCAACGTACCCGACTATTGGTGCTGCTACCACTGGATGTCATGTGTGAGTCACGTTCACCCGTCAAACTGCGTGATCTATCAAAATGTAAACTTATTAATATAAATAAAGTAATTTATACTTTTCTATTTGTATATATTTCCTATATTATTTGAATAACAAACATGAAAACCTAATAGTTCATGGCAAATGGCTAATTTACATAGATAATACTACTTCTCTAAAATATATAAGTTCAAAAAGGTGTAAATATATTTCACTACCTACTCTAATGACAAGTCTACAAACTACATGAAGGTTACTAGTGATAGTACATCAAAGATTTTCAACTAAAGGATCATAGTGAATTTGGAACGTGCCAAATAGCATTAGGTTTCAGTATCTACTTATACAAAGATCTAAAAGTTGGACTATAACATATTAGCAAAAGTGGGTTGCAAGTTTTTAAACCCGCAGCTTTAATAAGGTGGATATCCATTCGGTCGCATTGCTATATGTATCTAGTTCTAGTACAGTTTAAACAAGCTACATGGATCTACACTGCTTGCTACCATCACCTTTCAAAATCAACAACCATAAGTTTTTGTACCGTCATTATGAGCGGCTCATTCACATGGTAACTGTTGTGGGATAAAATTAAATAAACACAAAAAATGACATGTAGAAAAAAACTGTCCCAAGAGTATGACCCCATGAGAAATTTACGAAAAAAAAATTCAAAAAGTGCATTGCTTAGTTTTCGTGAAATATTATTCTATTTTTTACTTTTGACATTACTAAAGATGAAACGCCTGAAATAAAGACAATTTTACTAAATCATACATATGATATGGGTTGTCATGTTTGTATTATAACTGACCAGTAAACCAATGTTTTATGCAACTTACAACTTTTACTGCCAATCAGTGTAAATGAACATTATTATAAGGAAAAACTTTTGTACTCTGCCATTTATTATAAAACGTAAAATGTGACACTGACCTTTGGTGGACAGTGTTGTTCTTCCTTGTCGCACTGGACGAGCGATCAGTGTTGCACAATGTTTCCGCTGACAACTTCCTCCTTCCTTCCCTCCCGCCTCCACTTCCCAGCGATCCGGCAGATGAAGTCCTCCCTCCTGATGCTGTGCTCACATCACCACTACTGCTCGATAAAGATGATCTTGATGACGTAGAGTCAACTCGCTTCCTTGGAGCATCTGGGGATGTCAAACAAGTTGTAAACACTGTAGTGGTGGAAAGTGTTTTTTCATCTTCCTAAAACAGTTTTTTAACTTTCTCCAAACGTTTTTAAGATTTGTTTGTTTCCAAATTCATTTCTTATTATTTCAAGATGAATACCAGAAAGAAACCAATAAACATTTTAACACAAAAATCTACACCATAAACCACTCATGTTTCTCTCAAAACCGAACCAAAAGATTTTTAGATAATAATTATAGATGTTATTTATGTGACTTATACCTGGATGTTTACATGGGAGGAGATCAGCATCATCATCAAAACTCGGATGTCGTTTCTTCCTCCTCAGCAACATGTAGTAAACGACTTTCTCTGTGTTTTGTCTGTGGGTGGTTGGAAAACAACTTAAAAATTTAACAATCAAAGCAAAAACATTAAACATAAAACGATAATGGAATAGAGGCTAGCCCAGCCTATCAATGTAAACCTCCAGTAAAAGATAGCTTTACGTGATACAATAATGAAAGATGAGGCAAACTCCACCCTTAATTAAAGGTTTTAACTTACTCGTCAGACATGAGATCTTGGATAAGTTTCGATCGATCCCGGAAACATCCAAGTGAGCTCATAGAGACGAGAACGTCGGGGTCCGCATCATCCTCCTCGTTGATGGGGAGGCATTCTACGGGGGTGGAGGGGCCAAGGGACTTCCCAGGGTCAAGCACCCCATTCATGTCACCCACTAACATCCACTTGTGGTTGAGAACCGCTTGTAACTAGAATGGTAAAGGAAATGTTAACATTTGAAGTTAATACCCCACTTTAACTATTAATGATGGGCCATCTAACTTTCTACTAATTATATTTTCACTTATCCACTCTTTAATGAAACTACATTTTAAACACTCCTTAATCTCTGTTCCTTAACCAGGGCTTATCACTTTAATGCAGACACCTTCAAGTTCATATTAAAACATTTTCATCAAAATCTTGTGCTAGTAATTTTTTTGCCAGAAAAACAGTATCTTGTAAAACACTTTACAAACTTAAATATAGCTAAACAAAGTTGTTTGGCTTCATATTAGAGCTTCACATTCAACTCTCTACCACCTCAACTCACCGTAAGTCGTTTCTCAGGCCTCACTTCAATCATACCACGCAGTAAGTTTTGCGCATCGGGTGAAATGAAGTGGGGAATATGGTAAACTCCTCGCTTCACTTTCTCTAGTAGGTGGCGTAAGTTGTCATCGTCGAATGGAAGCGCGCCCTGGACACATATTTAGAGGTTTTTTAAAAAGTGCTAAGCCAGTAAGGTTTTAGGGGTCACTCACCACTTAAGGTGGCTGTACACAGTATCCGGAATACGTCCGTTTTGTCTGTTTTGTCCGGATTTCGCTGCCGCATGCGGAACCCGGTAATGGGTTTGTATACGACTTCGCAAGTGAATTCGCATGTCGGATACTGTGTACAGCCACCTTTAACCTTCTTTTGAGGCGAGCTTTGGATGACATTAGCTATATATACCCAAAGAAGTATTTGGCTTGGATAAACTTTAATAAATTGTAAAGAAATTTAAATCAATTCAAAGGGGTAAAATAATATTAAAATATAAACATAGCGCCCACAAACAAAAACATTGAACTTACAACCAACAAAGCAAACAGTATGACCCCACAACTCCAAACATCAGCAGTTCTTCCATCATATTTTTCACCCTGGTAAATAAATTGTTGGAGAAAGGTAAAAAAACCTCAATACGAAAAACTGTCAAAACATACACACTTTTGTTGGGATTTAGATATTATATATATATATCCAAAACTTTTTCTTGAATTTTTAGTAAAAAAGCATATATATATATATATACATGAATAGGTTTCCTGGAACTTATATAATAATATCTTCAACTCAACAGACATTTCTTATAAAAGTCAGACTGTGCTAAATGTATTTCATATTTACATGATAAGAAACAATGCAGTCGATACTAACCCTTATAACTTCAGGACAAGCATAATGTGGAGAACCACAGCTAGTTTCAAGTAAATAACCCTCAGGTTGTAACGATGCCATTCCAAAATCCGCTACTCTGATGTTGTTCTTCTCGTCCAGAAGAAGATTCTCAGGTTTCAGGTCACGATGACTGAAAAGAATGTTGTTTAACAAATCTTTTGAACTTAATGATATGTAGATTTAAATACAAGTAATCGACTAATTTTTCCCATAAAAATAATAAAACGTGTTGTAACTTGTAAGTCTGGGAAAATACATAATTTAAATAGGCAGCAAAATAGCCTTGAATAAGTGTTTTTGGTACTTGCCAGAAACGTTTTGTTTCCAAGACAAATATATTATACGCTCGCGCAACCATAAAAAAGACAATACAATCAGATATCAGATCCAGCTACCTATCTGACCCCACATAATTGACACGTCCCATCTTACCCCAGAGTACTATAGATCAAGCTACACTTACCACACATTATGATGATGACAGAAATCAACAGCGGAAACAATTTGTTTGAAGAAATGTCTTGCTTCTCTTGGAGTAAGACGGCCTTTTCTTACGAGATAATCAAACAATTCCCCTCCTGATATTAGCTCAAGTATCAGATATCTATGGATTAAAGTATGAGCTTTTTATGAATCTATCTATATTCTATGAATTAAAAAAAAACTATGAACTAAAATATGAGATATCTATGAAGCATAACATGGGAAGGTAAAACATGAGCTGCATTTGAATAAAAAAATAGTGGATATCTGTGAATTAAAATATATATACACACTTAAAAATCACTTTCAGTGTAAAATAACAGTCATCAATAAGTTGTGTGAGGTCACAGTTAATCAGAAGCCTAGACAAGTAACCATTGGGACATTACAAGTCTCTGTGGGCCAAAAGTCGGACCAAATTGTTTGGGGGAATGAAAATGTGGTTTAAAAAAAGGGGACAAAAAATAAACTCAGTTATTCCAAAACTAAAACTGTACCACTAGAAGCTGTATAAAAAATGCAGCAAAACAAATCTGTAACATTGTACATGCAACGGAGAAACTTAAATCACAGACGTAACTTGATGTTAAATCGAAATCCATTAATATAATGTTGGTTTCATTTTATATCAAATATCAAAACAGACCAATTTATATTTTGGTACAAATTATGTTACTTAAACGTCATACTATAATATGCTATATTTTACTTGTACAGTATAAACAAGTCAATAATAAATATAGCCTCACAATTAGAACTGATGGCAGCTGAATTAAGAAAACCAATCAATACTAGAAACTAGAATTGTGTTAGATTAACAAAGATTTCATCACAAAGCAGATAAAGACTGATATTAAATAACATTTGTTACATTTTAGGCTCAATTAAATAATTTACTCAAGAAAATCAACATATTTATGCAAGCAGAAGCAGCCTTTGCTTGAATTAAAATACATGGACCTTTTATATAAAGAAATCAATAATTTATTTATATGATTACTCTTATTGCAAAGTTAAAGGGCGTATGGAAATTTCACCGATTTGTGTTCTTACACGGAAATAATTGGGCAATTTTATATTCAAGAAACTTTAGAACCAACCCTAAGAATAAAAATTATTGCAAAGTGTTATCAATAGACTACTTTTCCCAAAAATATTATCTGGCGTCATTAGCTGTTGTGGCAAACTTTTACATCTGAACTTTAAACAAAAAATACCCAACTATCCAAAAAAAAGTAGTAATTCCAATACTAAAATTTTTAAGAGTACGAGATTGTTGTTAACAGACATAGGAATATTAGAGCTTCTTTATAAGCTTTTGGTCCCTAATATGATACTGGGTTTGGGTACATGGCCAACCACTGTCACGTTAAGTGCCTATAAGTCATTTGAATAAACAGTTATGCATCGACAAAAGCTATAACCACCAGCGACAATAGGCCGCTATTAATGTCGTGTTGGGGGACATCCTGTCGCATGCAATCACCTCATGAAATTTTAACCAACCTAAGAAGGGAGTTTACAAACTGGGCACGAGGAGTTAAGCTAAACAATCCTTAGAATGCAAGATGAAACAAGGACACATTGCCAGAAAGCATGATTGCGTGTTGTTTAATGCTACTAAAATACACACAGTGACATGTGTATGGTGTATTTAAACTTAAAAAAAAATTGTTACTATCTAAACCAAAGGTGTTTAACAGGATTGTGTGTCTTCTAACTATTCCTGCCTTCCATGAACTTATAACATGTTGGGGGTTATGATTTAAACAGCTTTGTTAAAAACCTTCCTTTTCACATTTCATTTTGTCAAATGGCAAAAATTGGTCATTTTAGGCATGCTATGTCGTACAGACGCATAACTAATGTAGTTTGAGATAAGCGGCATTTGATTTAGGCTTTTAGGTTTCATTGGCATACACTAGGGATGCACATTACAGAATTTCGAATCCGTGAGATTCGAATCCTTTTGTATTCGAATCTAATTACGGGATTCGGTATTCTGTTTAATGACGTCATTACACGTCATCTCATATACTATGTTAACAATTTTTGAAACTTATTAATTTTAAAAAAAAATATTTTTGTGTTTGTGGGACTTTCGAGAGTAAACGTTTCGTAACGTCTTTTCATAGCCTGCTATACGTTTCATGACGCAAAAACTACTCAATAGTACAATTTTTGATCATTTTACAACTCAAGATCCAACAAGGCTGTTATGAAAGGGTCAATAAACCGACGATTGTGGGTAAAATTTTTTTTTCCTATAAATATAAAAAGATTCGAAATTCTAGATTCGGAATTCTAGATTCGAATTAAAGTATTCTAGGATATCCTAGAATACCTAATTATTCTGTAATGTGCATCCCTAGCATACACAGTGACATACATTCCACATTTAAATTGCAATGCAGATACAATTTAACGCTCATACTTACAAATATTTTTTGTTTTCATAGACATCATATAATCCCAGTATATGAGGGTGGTCAATAAGCTTCATGATTGCTATTTCTCTTTCCACCTGAAGTAAATACAAAGACATCAAGTACAGGTATGTATATTTATGTTAATGCATATATACAGCAGTTTTGACCAATGCGTTGCTTCATGTTGCTGCATTGCATTGGCCATTAATAATGATAGTTAGAATTTAGACAACAAATCAGACTAATAGAGGACAGAGGTGTTACAATATATTATATAATTAACTTTAGGCAAAGCTTCAAAGATAGGACACATTTATTGCAGTATAAAATATATTTGTACATAAAGTATTGAGCCTAATTGTCTATCCATTGTCTATATGTTACCAATAAACATTAAAGTAAATAAATAAAGAAAAACTTGCTTCTTATGCAAATAAAACATGCTTTTAAATAAAACAAGGGATAAATTTATCCAGAACAGGAGCAATAATTGTTCTAGCAAGCGAATAGATTAATATTGATCTTAAGAGGTTTGCAATACAAAGGGATTGTCCTTAGATGTATAGCTCTCTGTAGCTGCAAGCTTTCTACAAACTGAATAGTGAAATGTAGTATGTTACAATTACTGGCCCTCTATTGGGTTTAATGCAATTTATTAATGGTATTCCTTTAATGTATAGCTAAATATTTAATTAGAAACAAACACACAATATATGTATTTATTGCAAACATATTAATATGCAATACCTGGTAATAGTACCATTAGCTTAATGATTAGTGATAAGTGTATGCTTTATAACAAAACTATTCATATTTGGAATTGCTGCAAAACCTGCAACCCAATCGTAACATAAGGCTGTCCGAATCAACTATAACCAAAACTACTAAAAATGTCTATACATGCAGCTTGCTTTTGCAGATTTAAGTCATATAAAGCTACTACGTAGTACATGGTTGTGCAAATGGCATGGAACAAAACATACACAATACAAACTATAGTAGGAATAATTTAGTTAAACATGAACATAGGTTACATAAATGCATTGCATTTGGAAGAATCGCTCACTTTATTTATAACGTTCTCACTCAGTTTTTCCCGATTGACAACTTTAATTGCGACTTTCTTTCCAGTTGAACAGTGAATGCCCATTTTAACTAATCCTGTACATTAGAAAATAAATATGTCAGAATAAAAATGATTTTTTTTAATCAAACTTCAGAAAATCAAATGGGAATTCAATCTGTTGAAAATGGCAGTCAAAAACATAAACTCATGTGTATAACATATATTATATATATAATATATATTATAACTTTCTGTGTGGTTGTGTTTGCGCTAAAATCAGCATGCAAAGGAACATTTATTCATATATTCAATATTACATTTCCATTAATATATATTTTCATGTGAATTGATAATTGGCAAACTGGCTAATCTTATGATCTATAATTGCATTTTTTGTATTATTTTTCGTAAAGCGGTTGACTATAATATATCTGTATATATCAATATGTTATCAGAAAGGCTTTTTATTGTTTTACCAAAAGGATTTCGGTGTAGCAATAACATAACAGTTTATATAGATGCAAAATGATAATCGTGAGCACAATGTAACTATCTTAACTAATTGTTTACCTGTTTGTCCTTTCCCGAGCGTTTTATCCAATCTGTAAGGCCCAACATACTGCGCCGTGTTGTTTCCTGACGACATATTTATTACTTAAACAGAAGTATTTGGGTAAAATAAAAATAAGCTGAACAACTAGAAATGTGGGTGTTTTGCACCCAGTCGCAATACGACATAAGGGTCTAAAAAATACAAAACAAAATGATTACAACGTAAAACAAAAGCAACAAACCAGACTTAATAAAGCAACAGATGGATTCCGAATAACTGTCATTCTGACAGAATCGCAACCGCGCAGTGCTGCTAGACTTTCTTTGAAAAAAATCAATAAATTAAAGGGGAGCAAATAAACTGTGATTTTGTTTATTGCGTTTTGAGCAATATATACCACAAAATTCATTGCAAACACACTAAACAATGAATAGCAATTCCTAAAACAGGTTCGAGAACTTAAAAGACAAATCTAAATAGAACCGCAAATCACTATCTGCTTTATTACCCTTCTTCTCTTTTAGAGATAACGCTTTGTTTCTCTCGTTGGCAATTTCGCATCATTTGTGATTTCCCCTCGAGACGCGATGAAGTGGTATTTGATCCTAATACAGTTGGTGCTTGTAAACGTTGCATTTGGTAAGTACAATATATAGTTTGTAGTTTATTTTAGTTCGTTATAATTGTTTGTGTATACCACTGCGGGCATTTGCTGTAGATTTAGGGTAGTTCTTATCTCGTCCTATTTAATTAAAACAGCCATGCATGCGTGGAGATAAAGTACGTTAAAGCTTTGATTAAGTGCATTTAGATGTATAGCATGTTGTATATATTACATCAACCCGTATATATAAAAGTTATTTTAGACACTTCTATTATCAGTGATTTTTTTCGTGGTTCAAATAAGGCCGCATAACTGCTACTCAGAAAGCGTAAAATAGTCGGCAATACTAAATCGCCTCTCCACTGGTCTGCACAGTTTTACGAAAGTTTAAAGTACAACTGTACGGTTCGTTTCAGCGGATAATAAAGAGACAAAAGCATTGTCTTTTTCCTTCGAAAGGCGGGCACTCTAGCACCCCTAATTGCCTTTGTAATACGACACCGTCCCTACTATAATGCCAAGTCTAAAGATTTGTTTTACTATTTGTTTATTTTTTAGTGTATATTTTAATTTAAATAATGTTTATGGTCCTTATATCATGTCATACGTACACTTCCAAGTCGAATTTGCCACCCAAAAGTGGGAATGCAAGACTTAAAAGCAACGTAGCTGCAAAACGTCACTTATCTATTCGCGCGTTTCTTAAAATACATAACGGTATATTGCTTACAAATATCGGAAAGTAAGCATTATCTCGTATTATTCATAAAACTACCTGTTTATGTGAGTGGCGGCAATGATACGCGGTATTACTGGAATTCGCGAGCGGCATTGGCGTTCGATTGATCCTGTGTAAAGGGATCTGGTTATTGTCGTGGTATATAGTATTTCAAAGGGGATGAATGTTTAGAAAGCTCTCTGCGGTGCTAATTAAATTATACAGTAGCTAATACAGCTCCTACAGCGTTAAACAAAATCTTTAAATATAGGTTTGTTTCAGTTGTATATAATTATATAAATACCCGGCATTTTAATTCTGTACAATGCACAATTATAGTACTACGGGGCAAGATGGGACACCTTTAGTACACAATATCTAAATATCCTAATCGTGTTTAAACAATTAAAAACGGTCTATTGGAGTCGTGGGGATACGGATTTACAATTTTGTTCTTTTTTTAATCAAAGGGGACGAGAAAGTAGACGAAAATGTGTACTATATACCCCACCCTATTTATATTAGTGAACTACACTTAAGGTGTTCAACTATCCATACAGCCCACGAATAACAACCATGGTATGATATTTGGTAGCAGAACAGCATATATTAGAATGACATTAATAAAGAAAGAACAACTAAATGAAACTTCCGGTAAAATTACGAGTAAACTGCGTCATTTTTAACACGAAGGACTGCGTAATTTACTGCGAGTCGCCGTAGTTTCAAGCCTGAATGAAGAACTAAAACAGCGAATTAAGAGATTTTGCGTTTACTGAAATACTGTACCAAAAAATGACGTTTTAAAGTTAACCAAGATTGAAGAAATGTCGAGAAAACGAAAGTCGTTAAACCACTTAATCCTTAAATACATACACATATTATCACTTTAGTTTAAACCATGGTCGTTATAAAGACGCGCAATTAACGAGAGCAATTTAAATATAAGAACACATCGTGCTTGGTAAAACAAAAGAAGGTAAAAAACACTTCATTTATTACGTGTTCTTATGGCGTAAAACATTATCAATTTGGCTGATTATAATACAAGCTCACTTTTTATTTTAGTGACGTCAACGAACGTGACGTCATACACGTTACCAGGAGCAACGCAGAACCTCGGCAAAATAACAACGACGGGAAATATAAGCGTTGTTGGTGGAACGGATTATTTTCTGGTGATAGACTATCGAACAAATAATGTGACAAAGGTATGTTGTTACGTCATAATATAATCGTTACGTCATGTCCAGCGATTTCACACAAACTATGTGGTAGGGTGGGGTTAGGTGGGACATGGGGTGATATGGGACAATTTCTTTCTACGGACTCCTATTTAATGATAAACAAATAAAAACGTAACAGCATTTTTCGACAATATTTTCACGACTGTACAATACGCGCGATTACTGTTATTAACTATTGTGCTTGAGTGTTCCGATTCCCCCCACCCTATTCATTATACATGCATTTTATTCATCTCGTTAAATACAATTACAATATCGGAGATCAGTTTATCTACCAAAAAAATATTAAAATACAGATTCAACTTAACCCGACGAAGAGAGATTTATGTCAGCGATATGGGGTAAGTAAACCAGTGCATTTACTTATAGATATGTATTGATAACATTCTTGATTTAACCTACAGAATATAGATTGTTACAACTTCATTAAAGTAATTGAGAAAACCGACGACAATTCGTTTCTCATTTGCGGGACAAATGCGAAGTCCCCAGCATGCTGGAACGTTAACGTTCAGGTGCGTTCATATGCTAAACATATTTTTCCATGTCAACCAGATACTCAGATATGTAGTAGCCTGTGGTAAGATGGCTTTTGTTTTATTTTTTTTACTGTCGTATTAATTAGCACGGAAAGAATATGAATATTTTTAGAGTTAGATAACCGCGTTTCCTCACGACACTAAAAGAACTTTGTTACTTGTTAAAAACACGATTATAAATCGGGATATTATATGCTAACGGTATCCATTTTACCCCAGCACGGCACCATACTACTATATAATGTCATATTTTATTTGTTTTATTATAATTTTCGTCTGTGCACAAAAGAACCCGACATCTCATTGAGTAATGACGTCACAATACGTGATGTCTCGTCATTAATAAAACACAATGTTCGAGCACGTTCTTATGACTCGAGAAACTCAATTCTTATTCAATTTCAACCAAAATTTGGTCGACCTAAATTTGCAAACCGAAACCGCCGACCCCTAGAAACCCATTTCTCCCAACCCGCAGACAGCGTCTGTATCTGTAGTAGGCCATGAAAGTGACCTAATCACCTTAAAAACACAGCGGGAATTTCTTCCGCTGACGTGGCAACAGCATGTATTAGCCATTATGGGAAATGACGCATTCCTGAGATAACTGTGTTAAAACTGATGATTCACCCACACTCACCTCTTTAAAGGGCTGACCGCACTATCATAATGTGCGGACGGATCCGTGTTTTAATACCCTAAAGAAGATATGACTAAGTAATATTAACGACCTTGTTAGTGACATCATGCTATTGCCTAATTTGTCGCAATAGGCCGCATTGGTCATCAAAATTCGGTCATAAGAAAGCAAAATACTTTATTCGTTTTGGGTTTCAAAGACAGCGTCGTGTAAAATTAGGTCCGAACTTGATATTTGTTCCGGGTACTTTTGCGCGTGCACAACTACTAGCCACTGCGCTGGCGTAGTAGGTCGTGCCACATGCTATGACCATGACCATTTCATTTACGAACGACGTAGTTTTTGTAATCGGCTTACCAGAACGAGGCTTTACGTTCGTATTAGAACGGGTTAAAAATATGCGAAAACTGCTCATAAAAGCGTGGACTCTACATCAAACGCACATACAAGAAACATTGATTCGCGTAAATTAACTAACATAAGTTTCGCCAAAGACAGTGTGCATGGAGACAAATCTCACATATTTAGGTTACATACACCATTGTACATATAAACTTATGCAGACACATTAACGTGAATGCATATGCAGACATTGTACTTGGATACATACAGAGACACCACAATACAACTGTTGTACACAATATGTTTCTGCTTATCCACCTCTTGAATTATTAATGCACTTGGTCTCGAACATGGCTGCATGTTGTGTAAATATATACCGTTGCTTTCTCATCTGTATAATCTTTTACTACGCTTTGTAGGGGTCCCATGTTTCCTGTAATGCCTGGGGTCCCTAAATACCTTTTTTTGTGTTTATGGATACACAATATTTTGTGTGACAATGGTTAAATGTAAAAGTTTTTTTTGTATAAGTAGTTTACTTTAAAAGTTACTCTTTAAGTTATTACAAAGATATTTTAACAGACATACATAGTTACACCCTCAAGTTTGACATCCATCAGAGATTGGTTGCCGGTCACACAGAATAGCAAGATAATTACAGGTCTTCTTCCACACTCATCAGGTAGCGTAGTGTTTGTTGAAATGGAGCTGTACACAATTAAAATTACAATGGTTCTACAGGCTACAGCAGTGTATGAATTGGAGCTGTCATTTGGGCTTTGGGCTAATCTATAATATAAAACATAGAGTGCAAGCCTGTAGCTTCAATTAACCTTTATAATGACTTTAGGAAATGAACTTTACACCAGCAGTTGTGTCAGTTTAAAGTGCAAGACAACGCGCCAACTCACTCACCCACTAAAGAGCTATGATGCCAATAAGGAATGGTATAACAGTAAGTAACTCTTTAGCACAAGAAAAAACAAAATGAACATTGTTTTTAAACATTTTAACAAGCTCTGTTACGTTCATAAAACAATTATTTATCTTAGCAGGGCAAGGACAGTCGTTACAAAATGGGTGTTCTGTTTCATACACCTTGTGCCCAGTTACGCATTACCAAGTGTGAAACTTGGTGGTTTATTGATAATAAATTCTTACCCTCATTTTCACAGAGGCCGACTTCCTCAACATGTACTTCGCAACCGACGATTCAAAGATTTATAATTTTTATCGCGATGAACGAAGTTATTTTCTTTATGATGGTTTCACATCAGGTGGTCCCCCAGCCATGTACGGGATGGTTTCAAGACTGTGCAGGGTAAGTCACGCAACCTGAGAGTAAACTGGTAATTGTAAAGTTAGAACTATCGCCCTGGATTAAATCTCAGGTCGCGTGCTAGGGCCTCACCCAAATAGAAAAGAAATCGAAAGTTGTAACTGTGTAAGCACCTAAGATAGTTTTTAATACATAACTATTAGTGTACTCAGAAAACAAGCTGGCAATACATTATCAATCATGAAATATAAATACATACATTGCTGAACCTGAAATCAAATATGTTTTGTGGGAAGGTCCAAAGTTTACTGAGTGATTATATGAACCAGCATCGATACATAACATTATGTCAACCCAGTAGTCACTAATAGTTTGAAGTAATCTGGTTGTATGTTAATGGAATAACTCTGGCATAAATCTCAGGTCACATGATGTAGGTCACCCTGTAAGACCTTACCAACATAGAATACCCTAATTGATGTAGTTTTGTATCTCCCGATATTGTCTTAATATAAAGGTACTTACAGGCTGACAGGGGTGGTGGTGTTCGAATGACTAACAATTGGATGACATTTATGTCGGCGAGGTTGCTCTGCCCCTCCCCTGGTGGTTCTAACCTTGGTCGTCTAAGCACCTACTACAACTACATGCGTGAGTATAAACATTAAACAACCATTTTTAAAAAATCCACAATAATATAATATTGACACACAGTTACACATAGGCTAACTTGTAAGCGGGCACAAGGTTTATGAAACAAAACACCTGTGTCATAACAATTGTGATTGCGGCGTTAGAAAAAGATAAAAGTTACATTCATTTATTTGTTGTTTATTTATTCCTCGCATGGAGGAAAATATTTGAAACAAATGTATCATTTCCATACAACAAATTCAAATAAATTACTGGGTGTTGTGTTGTTTATGAAGTAGCAGTAATTTCTCCCAAGTTTTGGTTAGCCTTTCATGCAACGCGACTGTAAAACACAATTGTGAAACACACAATAGTCTAGCCAGCATGACAGGTGTCTGGCATCGTTTAGCTCTGTGTCTGCAGATACTAATGGGTTTAATTGATCTAATGGTATCTGTGGCTCTGCCTAACCCACTTTAAAGAGCTTACCTTGATAAGATATAAAGTAGTTTACATGTTTGGTGACATATGTACTAAGTTGTGTTTAACAAGACCTTTCATCTAAAGTTAGAATCACAAACATTGTAAGTTTATGTAACAGTCCATTAACTCATGTTGACCAACATAAAACCTAATCTTTTACCTTAACATATTCTATGTTGTATTTCAGGTTCAACTTACCAGATAGGCAACACTGTTTTTGCTGTGTTTGGGTTTCCAAGGTAACACTGATTTATTGACAAACACCAAGATATAAATTATTAACTATAATATTGTTATGATAAATCCATATGCTTTAGATAAGCTAGGCCTACCGGTCTAGACAAATGAGCCATTCATAAACTCATGCTGGATAGGTTTATATAAAAACATGGTGTTGCTCAAAGTGTCCTGCAACAAAAAAGGGTGCACTGCTTGAAATTCAGTCGCCAAATTTAAATTGCAAAGTCGTCAAAATGGCCGTGTCATTAAAATGACGTATTTTTGAAAACTGCTGTATCACAGCTCTTGGGGAATGCCAGCCACTGCTGTTTGTGCATATGATCTTAATGAGATTGACACCTATATGGATGGGACTGTGTTTTCCAACAACATCACGTTATATTATGATGGGAGGGGACCGCCTTACAGTAAAATCTACAATGAACTGGGCTTAAGACCAGGACAGGTTACTATTTAAAATATGATTGAAGTCAACTTATTTTTCTAAGTATTATTTATTATTGCGAATAAAATTCAACTTAGAAAGGCTTTATAACTACAAACCAACTGTATTATTAATTAAGAATCATAAAAACACTTTAGTTTTGTCACTTTATTTTGTAATTTTCTAATTAAGTTGAAATAATTATTTATTCCTTAACAAAATGTTATCTACAGTGTCCAACATCTAGTCTTCCCACCACAAATGTACCCGGCCCTTATCAAACGTTTATTGAGAACTCAGTCATCATTGCAAATTCTGTGAAACCAATTTCTGGGAAACCCTTGTACATCCACAATGGTGACAACTTTGACTTCCAAGTTGGTGAAAAAGTTGGAGATTACAACGTGCTTTATCTTATTAAAGGTAGTTGCTAAAATTCTTGTTACATCCTGCTTGCTTTTCTTTTATGCATTAATTCTCAATGGTAGTTTCTTCTATATTATGTATGGCTTTACCTTCTTACCTAAACGTTGTATGTATTTTTCTCATGATCATATGTGTTTATTGTAACCGCTTGCTGTTATAACATGTCTGTTATTAATTATAAACTGATGATAATATTTTTTGCATCAAAAATTCAAATACAGCTTACTTACACCCATATTCTTATATAGCTGATGGCACAATGCATAAACTTCGACTTACAACTGGTGGGACTGGCCAGCTGACTGGTTCTGTCTTACTTTCGAAATCTATGCTGAACGTAAGTGGTTCAAGAAGTTTCATTTACTTAAATATGATTCAAAAGGGTGTTTTCTATAATACATAGAAAAGGGTCACAAAATCACAATATTATTCACACGGTGGATGCTATGACAGAGTGTAATATTATTGCATGGTCAAAAAGTACATTAATGTATTGTTTTTGTACCTTCTTTAAAACCAGTTTGTCACTAAAAAACATAACATATCAGATTATCAGGTGTTGGTAGGTTACTAACCAGTTACTTGTAATAATATTATGTATTTGTTTTACAGATTTCACAGCCAATATTGTCAGTTTCACTAGAAAATAAGGTAAAACTTTAAAATAACAACTATGATCATTTTTAATACATATTATATCAGATTTATAACTATTATCATGCAGCTATATTAAGTTTTTATTGTTTAACATAGATCTTGTTATTATTAATAAACCATCATTTTTTCATTTAAAAAGTTTTATTTTATATTTTACTGACTGTGTACGTTGCCTTAAATGCATTTTGCATTAAACATCTATCTGTTGTTCCTTTTCAACGTGATTTCTATTATTTTAACAAAAGATTTGAGTTCTTGCAAAATTGTAATGCATTTCTTTTTAACAGATGATGATAATTGTGACCGCACAAGAAGTTCTTCGAATCTCCTCATTTGATTGCTCAAGCTACAAGTCATGTGACACATGTGAGGCAGACCCTGATTGTGATTGGTTGGTTGGAAATTCAGTTTACTGTGACTCAGCCCAAAGCGTTTCAGTATCGTGAGTTGATGTTTCTTCACTTTAATATCAAAAACTTAAAAAAAGAACTTTTTTCAAACTTTTGTAGAGTTACATTACAATTGATTTTTTTTGTTCTGTCTATAAAAGTTTTTATTCTACATATTCGGCGCTGTGTTACACTGGTTAGTTGCCTGCCTCTACTTCAAGGGCATAACGACTGTCGCTATCACACAGAGATAAAAGTTACTGTATCCTGTGTTTTTGTTCAAAATATTTCTAAATCTTCGCTACCGTAAGCGAAGAGACAAAAGTTATTATTATTATTATTATTTCTTCATTTATAATTCTATTACAGAACATGCCCTGCACCACCAGCATCACCTAGTGGCCAAAGCTCAACCACTACAGACACAAACGTTAATCTTTCATGGAACGCTGTCAGTGGTACTCAATATGTTGTCACCATTACCAAGAAATCTGACAACTCACAAGTTTATCAGCGCGTGGTTAATAACTCTCCTCTTGTGGTGAGAACTTGGTTGCTATATGATAATCAAATTTAATTCTTTATTTTAACTATCGTTTTTTTCAAGAAAATAGATAAAAGTAATGTTACATCTGATATTGTGATCATTGTAGTTATTTTGTACATATTTTTGTAAAAGCAGAAAAATAGAAAAAAAAGCTGGCTTAAATATTTTGTCAATATTTTTAACATTACCAGTTGGCAAAGTCTTCACTTCCACAAGGAGAACGTTTTGTTGCATCAGTTCAAGCAATGATGTCACGTATTCTTAGCCCCTCAGCTAACATGGAGTTCCAAACCTGTAAGCACATGAATAATATATGACCAAAAGGCTAATTGATTGAAATTGCACCTTATGTTTTCAGCGCTGTCGACCCCCGTTGTGTCTGCCACGCATCAGCGATCTGATGATGTCACAATCACATGGGATAAAGTTCCACTGGCTGTGAATTACAAAGTTAATGTTTTAAGGGAAGCAGAAACACTTCCATTTCTTAGTTACATCATCATTGCAATGCCAACAGCAGCTGGCTCTCCTTCTGTCCGTATCCATGGTTTGCAAGTTGGTGAGGAATACAAAGTGAAAATCTCAGCTATTTCATCCTCAAATGTAGAATCGGAAGCCACTGAAGTAACATTTGTCTTAACAGGTGACTTGACTTTTTATTAGACACTAAAAAGCATGTAGTTTATGCATTTGTAACCATCGTTAGATCCTACTTCTGCGTATGTCTCCACTACAACACCGGTTACCATAACAACCATTGGAGTAACCCCTACACCCCAAAACACAACACCCATGTTAGGCGCTATGCCAACATCACATGCAACAGAAAGTAAAACAACTGAGGTTCAAACCATGCCCACTGAGGCTGTAACCCCAGCAGCATCGGCCCGAGTAGAATGTTGGGACTTAGGTTGGTATGACACGCATGTTGCACCCTCTGCCACCAGTTGTAGTGCTCCGCCTTGTGATAATTAAGGTGTTGCATCAACTTGAATGTTCTTGCACCAATGCATCCCCCATTGCATGTAAATTAAAGGTGTGATATTTCACTGTCCTAACATCTCTATTCCTGTGGGTCTTAATTTGGTCTTGGGCCAACTTTAACTTAAATCACAGGTTTCATGGTGCGCCTCTCAATACACAACAGCAAACTGATAAAAAACTGTTAAAAAATAATAGTTTTTTTATATCGTTTATCCTTATGTTACAATTTATGGACCTTACATTCAGAACCACTGCTCTAAATAGATAGAACATCCCACATTCCATGCTACAACTTATAACTTCCACTAACAAATATCCGATCATACTAACATCCTTATCATAAATCACCATTTTTTACATCAAATCATATCCATTCACAATAACCTCATATAATCAATGAAAAGAGAATTTACAAAAGATATATAAGGCACTCAATCCACATTTGTTCATAAACTTTCAACACCATTATCATCACATATCAAAATCACTAACCTTAAAATATATAATTATACCTTAACATATAATCAAAATTATTTCCAAACTGTATTTACACGTTTGAAATAATAACAGTGGAATCTTGTTATTGTGGGGTGTGCATGCCATTATCTTAAAAACACATTAACTTTGTTTATTTTTATTAAACAGAAGACCCAAAGTCAATGGAAACCACATACATCACCCTTATACTGATAGGGTTGGCCATAATAATAATTGTGATTGGCATTTTGATGCAAAACCATTTAAGCATTGGTATTCGAAATGATACTTTGAAACCAGGTAAAATTTAAGACTGAAAGAATGATTATCCTTACAAGAGTTGTTATAACACAGGTGTTCTGTTTCACACACCACATGCCAGCTTATGAGTTACCTTGTTTGTTACTTGGTGGTTGAATTTTTTTTTTGTAGGCTGATAATTAGCTAAAGGTGATATTTAGTTTCTAAGCCCAAAATAGTCTGCTGCGATGGCTCATCTTTTAAAAAAATACTACGAGGGCTCATGCTTTAAAAATAGTCTAACTATTATAGAAGTGTGACGTAAACAATAAACATAACTAATTTGCTACAAATAATACACACAATCTTGTACAGCTGTTACAACTATTGTATGAAATTTCTTTTACAGAAAATCAGAACCTCGTTCTTCGACGCAAATGGTTTCTTTTATGGATAAGAAATGAATCTTCAGGTATGTTATATATAAAGAAAATATTTCACTGAGTATGATAATAATCAGTGTTTAATGTTCCTTCTTTTAGCTTACCAGGATGAATTGGTGGTAATTAACTATTTGAATGTTTTATCTGTGTGTTATATTCAATTTTTAAATTTCGGGCAAAAGTAATTTATACAAATTTTTATACACCATTTCAAACTGTTTTCGACTACGCCTTGCCCCTTTTTTTAAGTACTGAAACAATATTAAGTCTATTGTTTTATCTACTAAAACAATATTTGGGTATCGTTGTTTTTTCGTTGACGTTAAAATTCAACACAGGAGCGAAATACAACAACGGAAGTGGGCGAATCGCTGAAGAGAAACTAAATGGTGAGCCTTCATCTCGTACGGATGAATGCAGTCCTGATGAAATAAAAGTAGCTATCACATGACAGTTTAAAAATAAGACATTTTAAGTTTAAAAAAACTGATCAGTGTTTTTATAACAATCATTATCTTCAAAGAAACAAATGTCGAGTTATAGGTATTGCACTTCAGCCTTATATGTTGTACTAACTATTGCTTTAAATTTTTACTGTGATCTCTTTGTTTTAATATTGTTAATAAACTATTAATGAAAAACAATTTGTATATTTTTGAAAGTTGTTTGTCAATACTTTAAAACGGTGTCCTATTGTTGGCTCTAGAAGTAAAGTCGGTAAGATGTTAGTTACTGGGACGAACCTTGAATGAAAACAGCTTCCTCTACCAATTACTTTTTACACAATTATAATTTATGTTATATTCTAACTACTCCTGCATTAAAATGCGGCAGATTTTAACTAAACCTAGACAAACTTGTTTGCTAATGGGTAGCAGTAGATTTTAAAAGTTACAAGGTTTTGCTCTTGTAAAAGCTTTAGCATTGCACAAATAAAAACAAACAAATATATGGTGGTCCCACAATGCTAAAGCAACTGCAGTACAGCTTGCTGTGGAAGTAAAACAAATTTAAACTTTTAAAGTTAACTGCTTATCTAGTTTTTGAAGTTAACTGCTATAGAAACTGCAGGTAATTGCATATTTACCATTCCTATTTTACCCTAAAACTGATTTTACTTTTGTTTTGTATAACTTTTTTATTTCAAATAAAGTCAAAAGAGAAAAACTTTATTGATCAATTTATGTGAAAGAGATATCTTGAAATATTACAATGCAAGACACCAACAATATTTTTGACAGAAATAAATATTTTGAACTTTATCGATACAGGTAATCGGCCTCAATGTTGGCGGCAATTTCTGTTTCCCATTTGTCTCCATTATCCAGAAGTTTCTCCTTGTTGTAAAGCAACTCCTCATGAGTATCAGTTGAATACTCAAAGTTAGGACCTTCCACGATTGCATCAACAGGGCAAGCTTCTTGGCAAAAGCCGCAGTAAATGCATTTCGTCATATCAATGTCATATCTTAAGGAGTAAATATAAAATATATATATTATAATTATAAAGTATTGTGCAGGATGCTGCAGCCACACACACTTATTGGTAATGCCTGAATAAAAAGGAGACGCGTACAAAAACATTTAGAACTATCCGTTTTAAGGGTTTCTTGTGTATGTGAGAGAATCGAGGAATGTATTAATATTTATAAAAAAAGGGGGTATGGATAAGATAACATTGAAAATACTGGCATATAGCTTTTTACTTAGGTTATATATTACAATATGTCTGGTATCAACAACAGCGGAATATAGTTAACAGCAAACGATCTCACCTGGTTGTTCTTCTGCTGCCGTCAGCTCTCTCTTCAGCCTCGATTGTAATAGCTTGAGCTGGACAAATCGCTTCGCAAAGTTTACAAGCAATACACCTC
Source organism: Ciona robusta (assembly GCF_009617815.1). NCBI lineage: Eukaryota > Metazoa > Chordata > Ascidiacea > Phlebobranchia > Cionidae > Ciona > Ciona robusta. The sequence continues at coordinate 1,835,390 of NC_143245.1, read as the reverse complement.
TCTTCACCAGACGGGTACCTTCGTAAAGCATGTTCTCCACGAAACCTGGGACTTAGGGGGCCTTTTTCAAAGGGGTAGTTAATGGTAGCTGGCTCACTCATTGATTTAGCAAGCACCATGCCAAAGCCACGTAGTAACTCAGTTGCGAAAATAGCATTCGCATTTGTGTCCACAATATTTCTGAGTGTGGGTTCGTCATATTTCTGATTCACATACTTGTAAGATGCCAATACACTAGTTGAAGAAACGGATCTACTGGGCTGGAAAGCTTTTGGGAATTTGCCAAGCTTTGATATTATTCGTAGAGCCATGGTTGTCATGTGTTGATAAACCAAAACAGGTTAACTTTATGAAAACATTCTATTTCACAACTGTGGTTAACAAAACGATAATAAAATACAAAATGCATAGATACTTTTATTATTATCATATAACTGTCAAAATTAGCTACTTTCATTTCATCTTTGAGCAAACGAATGACTGGTCTACCAAAATTAAGCAATACCCAAAAATCGCTTAAACAAGTTTTTAAATAGTTAAATAAATTGAAATAAAGTTTAAACTGGTGACTTTGCGTCAAATGCCTTCACGAATTAATTGTTTAAGCTTTTGAAACAGTACGGTAATCAATGTTATAAGCTTTCTATTCGTGTCGGAGGTTACCCGAAGTTATTCCAGCCAGAGCCATAGAAATACCGAGTAGTCCAACCCATTGTTACGTAAAAGGTAAATTGAACGCCATCTTGTTTCCAAAATAACACACAGCGGTATAGGGAAAATGCATGTTTTTCGGTAAATTACAGAAAAACTTGGGCCTAAAAACAAATTTAAAGGTTGAAAAATGTAAAAAACATGTGTTATTTGTTTTCTGTGTCAAAAAAAGTCAAAAATTAGAATTAGAAGCGGTTGATTTGCGACATTTTAGTCATTTAATGCGGCTAAATTTATACATTTTTTCTAAAAAATGTTTGGTAAGGTAAATAGAAGCTGTTTTACACCTTCCCACAATAGGAAAACACAAACAAAGCTTAACAAGTTCGTTTAAACCCTTTGTCAAAGTCACCACTTTTGCTCTATTTTGGACACACATAGACGGCAGTTGGACTACTCGGTGTTTATACGACTCTGATTCCAGCGAACATGAAATTTTGGCGAACAACGGGGAGTAAATAAATCTACAGGGTTAATATTAACAAACCTTCTCGACAGGCCGATATCTGTTATGTAGACCCGTAGAAATCTAAAATATAATCAACTACGCTATATTGTTTTATTCACGCCACTATACCACATTTTAAACTATTGCAACAAACAGATCTATATATGCAACAACCAAGTTCAGTTTCTGCTCTCCTTTACCTTTGCTTTAATTCCTGTCATCTCAACGATTGTGGGACCTTTTTATTGGCCCAATGGTCGACTCCAGCTAAACGACCAGTCAATTTTACATAAGTGTATTTATAAAAGCACTTATGCTAAAGTTATTGATTTGTATCACATTTAAATCATCGCTACTTTCTGGAGATCAAGCATGCCAATTTTTGCGACTTAGTTTTTCCCGTGTGACATAACATTGAATGTAAAGGAAATAAATTGTGCAGTCATAAATACAAAGGTGTTTCAATTTGTTTTAGTTTGAATAACAAAGCGGGGTAATGTTTCGTTAATTCATAACAAATTCTAGTTGCCCGTAGGCTTTGTATATTGTGTCAGATAAATATATAGATATTGTATCAGATCAGCCTATTAGAACCAGCGTATGTAAAAGTTTTAGGTGTACTATGTTAGAACGTCAGCTTTAACGAAAGTCAGAACTGATAGGTTTATTTGTAATATACTTGTACATTGTAGTAATCCGTAACAGTTTGAAATGCACAAAGTAAAAGGTGCCAGCATTGTAAATCGCCCGGAGCTGTTTTGTGGCTGGCGTGTCTACAGTTCGCTAGACCGCTAAACTTATTTAAACACGTCGAAATAAAACAGTATGAGATAATTTCTGCACTGCATTCGTTAATTTAGCCAAAATACTTGTTGAAACAGTGGGCTTTATCGTAGAGTCTATTTATTATCGTGATACAGTTATAAGTACAGGTTTTAAGATGAATTTGATTGTCAAACTGCTTCTTATTATTTACTTCTATACACAAGGTAAGTATGGCACGAGTGTATACCTATGGAAACATTGATAAAATTACAGTTTCAGGGAATAAATAGACCGCTATATCTGGGTTTCTTGGGGCAACGGGCCAACTTTAGCCAAATTAAATGAACCCCTTAATGCAAAAGATTATATTGGCCTACATAATTATACACCACAACATTTTAAACATTGATTTTTGTTTAGTTGCATCAACCGAAGATGTGACAAGCACCAATTACGTCATCAACATTTCCGTGACGTCACCAGCAGTCTTCGGGAACGTAACCTTTCCATTACATTCTACAACTACGACGCAAAATCAAAGTGCAACAATAACTAGTACCGCACGCGGTAGGTCAATGTTTACGCAAACGTTTAAAAAGACGATGTCTCTTGAGTTGTCAATCTGTCAGGGATTGCGTATACGTAATCTTGTATAACCGGTATTGGATGTTTCTCATGTTCACTATTAAGCCTGCTAATGTTTATGTCTTTAAACGACCACTTTGAAATCGAATTTAAAATAAAGTTGTATTTGTCTTCTTGCTGCTGGTATATCCTACAATAGCCCTGTCCAAAGTTAGTATGTGATCATGGCTTTCGTCTAGTTGTTGAACCTACATCTATGTAGGTTATAGTATACTGTTTACGTATATATTCGCCTTTGAACCGCATATACACTAATCACAGTTCTATATTAATACAGCTGCTCCGGCAAGGCTAACAACTGACCAGGGAAAAGACGACGTCACAGGTTCCAAAGTACCAAATCCACGTAAGTTAGAAATGGAAAAATTACATCAATTTTGCAACGGTTTCAAACTAAACCTACACTCCTACCTTCCCATACTAGTTTTAATTAATATTACCACTCCGATTGAATGTCTTCGAACACAATATGATGTTTAAATATCTCTGCACCAACATATGGTTACAACTTCGCGTGTTTCTTCTATAGAGTGTAAAACTCAATAAAAACATATCAATTCCAGCATTTTTTTCTCTCTGTCCAGGTTTATGAATTGTCATGTATTTAGTTTTTATACACTGTATGCGTTTATTCCGGCAATAACTCCAACATGTTTACAACAGAGGTTGGTGTCTATATTGTTGTCATCTTTCTTGCCGTTGTTGGCGCTATAGTGGTTGGTTGGTTGGTATACGTCATAATCATCAAGCGGAACCGACGTAGCAATTATTCTGACCCAAGCCAGGGGCTAAGGGGTTCGACAAGCGGCATTGGGCAGCCTGAGGATTTCGAAAACCCCATCGATTTTTCATCGTCACAGTATAGCAATCAGATGATATAAAGTGCATGTATATCACACATAACGCGTGTATAAATCCAATAGAACCCGTTCTGGCAATTTGTCCTGATGAATACGACCTTTAGAAGGTGAATTTTTGTGTCACAAGTAATAAATTACCGGAAGAGCTTTGTTGGGCTTATAGTACGCCTATAGCAGCAACAGCATACAACGCGTATACCTTCGTTTATTTAATGGTTTCAGCACATATACGCAGCTGAAACGTTTTTTTTAAATAAGACATTATTTCTATGCTCCTGCTTCACAAAAAAATCGTTTTACGATTTTAACACAAGTTTTGGTAAAACTGAACTACAGTAATAAAACGAGCAGTATTACATGTAACTTCGCATTAAAAGCTACTAATACATTTTTGCTTACTTTTATTTGTGTATAAACTATGTTAATACTTTTAAATCGTTTCGAGCGTTTCATTAAACGTCATACAAATTGTAAAGGCTCATAGTAAACTTTCGCAAACAAATGATTCACCGCTGGACGGCAGCAAAGAGTAAAGCTAAAACTAATTGAAATAAAACCACACAAAATCCTTGACAGGTTTGGCATAGGTTATATGACGAGGGCAACATTTAGACATTCACTGATTTAACGTCCAAGATATTGATGGTAAATAACGTTTTAAAGGACAACGAGACGATTACTGAACACCTGTGTTTTGGGTTAAACAGTCGAACTTTTTATCTGGTATAACCTTTAAAAGTAGCCTTTATCCATACCATGCTTTGGGGACTGTCATTTACATTGTAAATAATATTTCATTAAATATTTTAATTAATTAAAGTTCTTCTTTCAGATAAATAAAATTATGTATAGTATGCAGTGGGGTGGCGAATATGGGACACCTTTTAATTCTATTTTATCGTCCCGTTTACTTGTGAACAACATTTAAAAAATTATAAAACCATATTCTTGCGACTCCCATATACCGTTGTTAATTGTTTAAAACACGATCGGTCCCCTACTACACTTCTACGTTTTTACATAAAGATAAAGTAAAAGGATAATTTGTCAAACCCAAGTAACCGTTCTAATTTATCAGTTTCCATATAAATACATTTCGCATGAGATACACAATAATCGTTAAATAATCTCTTGGTAAATAGCAAGACATTGAAACATTCGTTAACATAGAAACATTTCAGTAAAAGCTCATTTTTCATTTCGGTAATATCGTAAAGAATAACAGAGTAATTAATCTTGGTTTGTGTGTATAGAATTTGGTTTATCGCATTCCGTGTTAAGAGATAAAGCAGACACATCCCTACGGCGATACTTTTTGTAACGTTTGTTATGATGTGTGCAAGCAAATTAATTCTCACTTCGCAGCAAACAGTCATTTAACTTATCAGAATTCCCATAATTAGGCAGTCGTTTGAATAACATAAACTTTATTAGTTAATATATTCGAATACAGTAACGAAAGTGGTCAGCGTGGAGCAAAGCGACAGTCACGCATGCTATAGGGGTAAAAACTACTTGAGTGAAAGTGTCAAACAAATGCGTGGCTGCTAAACCCACATATTTTATAAATAGGGGAAACGGTATCGAAAGGAATTTAAATAAAATATAACATTGTCTTTTATATACATCACGTTGTTTTAACCGAATAACGTAATTTGTTACGCCGATCTTCGCTAACGCTACGCCAGAGGCTTTAACTTCAGCAAAGAAAACTCTGTTTACGCAATACTGAAAAGAAACTCTTTGATTTTTTCTCTACGGGTAAGCCCACAGTAGCAAACGAACCGTGACCATAGCAAAGCCTACTGCTGTTGTTAGGTTTGAAAGGTGAAGAAGTGGCCCCTAATTGGTAAAACATGAAGTCAACGAAGTACGAGCTTCTGTCTAGTAAGGTTTTTAAGCGAGGGTTAAATAAATATACACGGCGCAAGAACCTGGAAGCTAATGTATATAACGGCGGTTTTAACTTAAATTTAATATATCGCAGAATAATGGCAACGTTTTATAGGTATAGCCCAGCGCGTATAGTGCTGTAGCTAAATGCATGCAATATTTTACAATGTTTTATGTTTATCAGTAGTAGGCTATAGGGGTAATTAGGATTTTTTAATTTGAATCACAATGGCTTCGTCTGCCAAGAGTTACCGGATTCTGTCATGTCTTAAAATCCTTCTTGTCATATTTACTGTGTTGTTCTTATGCACTGGGGTCGTCTTTCTGGCAACTGGAATTTACGCTTTGGTGAGTTGAGTGTATGAACGCTGGCTGAGGACCACTTGAGATCCCGATACAAATATATCGTTGATGTTCTGACGGTCTACTACTCTACTACGATTGTAAATGCTTTTGGTTGTGTTTGTCATTACACGATTGTTTGACTGTCTGTTATTTATTTTAACATCACGCTATCGTCTCTTTGCTGTGATTTTTAATAAGTTCTATTAAAACCAACAATCATTATATTTACTTCGTGCGGTCATTCGCCCGGAAATTCCGAGCGGAAGTGACTTGCCCTAAATAGTTGGCATACCTGGAGGAAATTTTCGTATGTAGCCCACGCGGTTAAAAATCAGGCAAAAATTTAGATTACGTCATACATGTGTTTCGTAACATAACACAACTGCGATGATTTATAAAGAATTCGCATAAATGGCGACTTATTAGGACCAGGACGCGTGACTAATTGTTTCGTATATTTATTTGGCACTCGTTACGTCTCTATTGTGTTAAGGTAATTACACTGTAATGGATAGTGAGCGTTGTAAGCTTACACGCGTGGCTGTTTAACAGTGTTGCCAGATTTCAGTGTTGACCTTGATCAAATTTATTTTTTCTATATATTAGTGTGGGGTAAGATGGATACCGTTAGCACATAATAGCCTATGTTTTCTAATCGTGTTTTAAACAATCAACAACGCTCTTTTAAAGTCGTAGGGATACGGTAATAAAATTCTGTAATTATTCTTTGTTTATTGCCAAATGGGACGATAAAATAACATTTAACATGGGCCATTATCCGCTATATCGTGTTCGTTTGTAACCCGGAACTGTCAGAGGCTTATAACATTGAAATCCTATCTGTCTACGATGGTATTGATACCCCCAGGACACAAAGAGATTTTATCAACTCACTAACAATAGCGACTCTAGCATCAAGCAGAAATGATCTTCTGCAAGATCAGTGAAGCATGAAGTAACTTGGTTCGGGGTGAAACTGGGGCGTTTACCCATAAAGGGGTTGTGTTTAAAAAGCTTATAATTTTAGACCCAAAAAGATCGTTATATATTTATGAAGTATCTCGGTATACGTAATTCTGTAGGTATTGTCACTCAATAATATAAGTATTCAGTAATTGATTTCCTTACAAGATCGTAATTATCAACAAATAAAGTTAAACCTCTGGTTAAACACTTCGAACTTAAACACGATGTCGCGGCAAGAGCGAGTTTCACCTGTTCGCTGTTTCAACACGAACCGATGTGCGGGGATATAGCTCAGTGGTAGAGCATTCGACTGCAGATCGAGAGGTCCCTGGTTCAAATCCGGGTGTCCCCTTCTTTTGATTTCAGTTTGCTTTGAATTTACATTACTGTATACTTATTATTCGTTATCACAATTCATTATACTTCCCTTTGTTATACACTTGAATAAAGGTGTGACTAACTAGCTTTGTTCGGTTTATTCTAATGTTAACTATATGTGTTCAATAAACTTCGTGCGGAACGAATGAAATATATGGTCGGCTATACATTTACGTTTCGTTACAAGATCAACCAACCAACTTTTAGCTTGGAAAATATTCGATATTATATGTGCTAACGATATATAGTATTATGGGGAAGACGGGACACATTTAGCACATAATATTTAAATATCCTAATAGGGTTTTAAACAATTAACAACGGTCCATGGGAGTCGTCAGGATAAGGTTTATAATTCATTGTTTACCGCCAAATCGGACAAGAAAATTGAATAAAAAGGTGTCCCATCTTTCCCCACCCTACTATACATTTTATTCGACGATGTTTTATTCATATTTGTATTACATCAACCGTTTGAAATAACATTGCTGTTTTATGTTAACAAAACACAATTATGCCCCTGCTGGCCATATTTCATTAGTTCCGCACGAAGTTTATTGAACACGAAGTTAACGTTAGAATAAATGAAAAAAGCTAGTCTGCCATACCTATATTCATGTGTGTAATAAATGGGCAAGTATAAAGAATTATAATTAGAATGATAACTACATAGTAACGCAGATTCAAAGCAAACTAAAATTAAAAGAAGGGGACACCCGGATTTGAACCAGGGACCTCTCGATCTGCAGTCGAATGCTCTACCACTGAGCTATATCCCCCTGGCGACTCACACATATATACTACTGTGGAGTAACATACACACTGTTAACACATAATATACTGTATGACGTAATCTTTATAACAATTAACAACGCTATTTTAGAGCCGCTAGGATACGGTGATACAATTCTCTGAATGATCTTTGTTTGCTACGATAGCAGAGTATAAAACATAAACCATCTTACCCCACCTAAAATATTAGCATGCCTTTACGTAAAAACCTACATTATCTACGTAATAATAGACCATTATTAACCTAGATGACGTTGAGCGAATACAACAAACTGACACCCATGGTTGACCTTTCGATGACCCCTATCGTCCTATGCGCAAGTGGTGGATTCATTATAATATCTGGGTTGTTTGGATTTGTATCGGCGTTCAAAAGTAAGCTATGAACGTGTGTTGTGGTAAAGCAAAAGCCAATAGAATAAGATACTGTGTCTTTTGGGGTGATTGGCCAAACCTGGCTCTCATTCTTGGTTTCTTAGCGTAATGTCGTTTATGGTAGGATTGGAGTTTTTTTGACTTGACAGTTTTAAATTAACGTGCCATCGGGTGATGAGTGAAATTGTCTGCAAATTTTAATTATTTCATATAAAAACCCCGTACATCATGCTTGGTTATTAAACGCGTTTTTATGACTCATGTATACCGAAACAGTACCGTTTAAAGTTGTGTATAACGACTGCTATATTGCGTATATTTTTCGTTTCCATATATAGACCTAACTTAAATTGATATATGAAATTATTTATACTTTTTAGGAAACGAATAGAATATATTTTAGTATATATTAGTCTAAACATGAAATTTAACTAAACCTTAATTTTTATCAACCATATTCCCGATGCAGATAATAAATGCATGGTGAATACGTATGGCTGTTTGCTTGGTGTTATTTTCCTTGTCGAAATAGCTGGCGGGATACTCTCAATCATATATATCAACCAAATACGAGATTCGTTTGAAGTTGGGTTCCGACAAACCATGCAAAACTATTACAGGTGAGTTTTGAAAAGCTGAGATGCAGTAATAGGGTGGGGGAAGATTGGACACTTGTATAGCACACAATATCCAAATATTCTGATTATGTTTTAAACAATTAGCAACGGTCTATGGAAGTCGTGGGGATATAGTTTTTATAATTCTTTAAGTCTTTGTTTACTACTAAGTGGGACGAAAAAATAAAAGGAAAATATGTCCCATCTTCCCCAACTCCACTGTATATTCTATGAATATAGTTCTGATTTAATACGTGTATTACTGAGCGTTGCTGCATATTCACAAACGAATCAATCAATCAATGTTACAATGAATGCAACTTATTTAGGCCCGCGTGGCGGGACGATAGTTATTCTAACACATCTGTGATCGCATATTATATATATTCTGCTACAGATTTTGTCCGAAGTCAATTAATGTGTACAAATGATGGCAAGAAACCAAAATGTTAAACAAAACTTGTGTATTTAGCTGTAGGCAGTATAGGCGGGTCGTTTGCGCGAAGTCTTAACGTTTCGTGTTTTAATATATTGTGTAAACATGCTGTTTGGCACAGAAAAGAAAAAGGTATGGCCAAATATAAACAGTATGCATAAATTTAATTACTGGTGGAAACTGTAGCGCTCATTATACCCTTGTTGTCGCCAGCCATTACATTGTTCAGTATTCATCGGCACAATCGTGAGGCCTTTATCCGGTTCGTTTGTTTGTATAATTACGGCGTGACTCCTATAATTGTGACGTATGAATGGTTCGAGGCAATACTCGAATACCTGTTATAGGACATCAGAAATCGTGAGGGGATATAGCTCAGTGGTAGAGCATTCGACTGCAGATCGAGAGGTCCCTGGTTCAAATCCGGGTGTCCCCTTATTTACATTTTCTTTATTTTTTAGTTCAAATCAAGCATTGATGGATAAAGCACAAATAGACCTCCAGTGTTGCGGAGTGTATTCCTACACAGAATGGTTTAATACTACATGGCGAGATAACACAGAGCAATGTAACGGCATCATTACAAGAGCAAGAGGAGACAACTTCAGTTCCGTGCCCAGTAGTTGCTGTAAGAGCTCTCTCGCGTCGTCTAGCGGCAACGAAACATTGTCCGAAAACAGATCGCCGGACGGAGTTTGTTATTGTGGCGAACAAGCGGATATTGTGAACATTAACACGCAAGGATGTGTAGCCGTAATGTTCGGCAGCGAAGGACAGACTTTATACTATCTCATATCAGCTTGCTTTGGCCTTGCCGCCTTGCAAGTCATCGGCATTTGCCTTTCTCTTTGTATCTACCAACAGCAGAGGCGAATCAGAGCTTCAAGAAGGCATTACTGAAACACTAAACCAGATGTTAACAGCGCACACGGAAGATCTTACAACAGCAACCACAGAAGACGAGCAGATCGTTATGGTTTACATACAAATTATATATAATACTAATAACACTTCAGTTTGTTATTTAACTAGTTTTACGTTGTTCATGTTGTTGTTTATGATATATGGTCCCATAGAAGTTTCGTTGTGTATAGTAGTGTGGGGTAAGATGAATATGGTTGGCATATAATGTCCCAAATTTCCTAATCGTGTTTTAAACAATTAACAACGCTATTTTAAAGTCGAGAGGATATGGTTACATATTGCTTGCTGTAAATAATTTTCTGTAAATAAATTTATTACCAAATGAGACGATAAAATCGAATGAAAAGAGGGCCATCTTACTCCACCTGCCGTATAAACACTTATAGCCAACTGACCAACGTAACCAGCGATGCATGAAATGCAAGGTGTAAATATTCAACGCATTTGAATGCGCAATGCTTGCAGACATACGTAGCTATCTTGGTTGGAACATGTTTGCGAACGATTGTATTGTAACTGCGCACATATAGGACTGCGCATGTGGTACTGCGCTCACTGCGTTGCGCGCATTAAAACATTATTAGCATGTGCAATCACGTGGTTGGATGGATTATGATAAGGGCATTTTAGCTACAAATTCAATTTATTGAAAACTATAAAAAAATTCCAACTGAGATCTGAACTGCGTGTGTATTTCCTATATGTGCGCAATTACTAAACCGCTTTGTATATAACTTGTTATTCCTTCGTAAATACTTTGCCATTGTTTTGGTACAATCATATTTTCTGTACTGGTGTTTCTGTTGTTTTAACTTTACATTTAAACTTGATTTAAAATAAAATAAATACAACTTAATATTAAATTCCATGTGGTATAATGGCACTTAATAAATACAAGTGTCTAACATAACCAATCAATATCCAAACACTCATGTTTGATGCTCTAATCAAAAACATCCTTACAGTTTCAAAACTTGAACTGTAGTAAACGCAGTTAGTTATTTCACAGCAAAAAATACAGTTAGCAAATTTCACAGCAGATAATGGCGTTGAAAGGTTTCTCAAATAGATTTGATTTAACGTACATATGATTTGTCTTGTAGACAGAGTCGGCAAATAAAATTTTAGAGTCCAATTTTTGAGCCTTGAAACAGAATGAACCTTACTTGACAATCTAGTCAACGAGGACGCATTGTAATAAACACAGTGTAAAGCAAGAATATGAGTAGACATCAACCTGTAGCAGCTACAACCCTCACACAAGATGCGTTACAAAGTTTGATATCGGATGCTGTGACCAATGCTATGTCGCCTGATGGAAAAGCAGACACGGATAAAAGTGCGTTTGTGTTGACATGGAATAATAATTTATCTCATTGAATACGAAACAAATAATAAAGATACGATATACCGAGAAAACAACGGACGAAACGTTAATGTGTATATAGGCCACAATAAAATATATACTATAGTTAAATAGCGGCGCCACTTACGTGTAAAAGCTATTGCACATGGTATATACATAGAGCTAAAAACAGACAGTTTGTTATAGTAGGGTGGGGTACGATGAGACACACTTTCCTTCTTTTTTTCGTTCATTAGTAAACAAATACAGTATTTACAGAAATATATACCCATATCCCTAAGACTTTAAAAAAGCGTTTTAAATTTTATAACACCATTTAGGAAATTGAATATTTGGGTTCTAACGGTATTCCATTTACCCCAGAGTATTATAAATACATATGCGAGGGTTTACACTAACTTGATTTTTTAAGATGGCTATTAATATAACGTAAATAGGTGTTACACGTCTAACCGACAAATGCACTCATAAATATAATTTAACGTTTACAAACAGTATAGCCTAAATACTGTGCGTACCATTTACTGCTCATCGCAAAAAGATACATGCCAAAGCCAAGGTAAAATGCTAAGGCAACAATGAGTATTCACTACTATCCTAAATAATTTATGTCCTATATGCATTTCAGAATCTGACAACACTCCAAGTCTATAGATTCTAAACACAATTAACCACTGCATGCACCATAAAATACATACACAACTTAGCACTGCCCAAAACATCTGATTCAAACCAGAAACAAGCGCGCACGAAGAAAAAGGCACAATCTGCAGACGCGGCGATTAATTATTACAAAGAATGTAAAATACATCAAAACGATCCTATTTCTGGGTATTACTCTTCGTGTTTTAGAGATGTTTCGCTGTACTTTAGCAGATATTCACATTTTGTTTTGTTATTATCAACCCGATAGATTACAAAACGATTTTCATTTTAAACCATTTTTGCAGAGTCGAAACCAGCACTAAAACGACACTCAGCACCTTCTACCAGAAGACCGGTTACTGCGGCTAAGAGCAAAACACCCACTAGTAACTTACCACAAGGTAAATAACGTTTTTGTAATAAATGGGTAACCCTTATTGAATATTTCATAACACAGTGGCTTATTTATACCATGTATGCAACTAGTATATGTATTGTAACGTAAGGAAAGATGGGGCACCTTTAGCACATAATATCTAAATATTCTGATCGTGATTTAAACAATTAACAGCGGTCTATGGAAGTCGTGGAGATACGGTTTTATGATTCTTTGAATGTTCTTCGTTTACTAATAAATGGGACGAGAAAATAGAATTAAAATGTGTCCCATCTTCCCCAACCCTATACTTTATGTAATTTATCGGTTATTGTTATCTTTTATATTCTGTATGACTGGCAACTTATTAGCCAGAGTGGTCGTCTTGCCCTAGGACAGACTAATAATATACTTTGTGTTGTTTAAAAGTTGTTATAAACTGTGTTAACTTTTTTCAGACGTTCCTCCAAAGACCGACCTTCGAGTAAAGGGTAAACATAGAAGTCCAACCCGACGAAGAAAGCAGAAGAAAGCGAGTGAAGATAACACACAAAGGCGAAGTAACAGTTACTCGAGGTAAATATGTGGCAAACATTTTCAGTGAAATGGCGTTGGTTCGTATTCTGAAGTATAAGTATCGTATGCATGTAGAACGTTACATCGCGTTAAACAGTAGAATTTAACATAAAAGGAAAATTAGGAGGTGTATCCTAAATCCATGAGAAACTATATACACACACTGTTAGCTAGAGGTGAAATGTTCCATGTTTTCATTCAGTTTTATTCTACCATTTGTCACTCTGTGAAACCCTAAATAACAGCGTTTCTTCGGCTGTATCGACGGACACTGGTCTGGAAGGACGAACAGACCGAAACAAGAAGAATTACAAACGACCTTCGTTCAAAGACAGGAATAGAAACTTATTAAAGTACAAAAACAGCAAGAACAATCCAGCCAGAGTTTTTCCTTTAAATTCAAACCAAGATTATGCTACACCAAGTTTTCCTCGTCGTAACATCTCTAGCACGTATAACGATGTTAATACAAATCAGAACTTAAATAACCGAAACGCTCCACAAAGTCAACCAAGTAGAGTGCCAAGACAACGATATACATCACGCGTTCCCCCAAAACGAGTCCAAATTCAACTTCCACGAAGCGGAGACTTTCTTAGTTCTCCAAAATCGAAAAATCGATTAAAACGTGAGTATAACTTGATTTTCACCGTTTTAGTTTATGGCAAGCTCATACGTCCTGTAAGAATATAAAAGGGTATACACGACTATATATATAGTAGGGTGGAGGAAGATGGGACGCCTTTTTCCATGTATTTTCTCGACCCATTTGGTAGTAAAGAAAGAACATTCAAAGAATTATAAAACCGTATGCTCCCGACTCCCAAAGACCGCTGTTAATTGTTTAAAACACGATCAGAATGTTTGGATATTATGTGCTAAAGATGTCCCATCTTCCCCCACACGACTACATACCCGACCCAAAATGTGATGCCAATTAAATATTTTTTTCTTGAAAACCGCTTAGTTTCAGTATACTCAAATGCCACGTGACAGACGAAGAACAGTTTTTAAAGGTGCAAGTTACAACAGTTTTTAGTGAAAACCCCTTTTACTTTTTATTTTTTATTCAAGAAACGTCAAAGGCAATACTTCGAACCCATGTCGGAGCTCGAGCATTACTGCTCCCAACCGTTTTTTCTACGATCTTCAGCATAGTTGCTTTTAGCATTGCAGGTAAAATATATATTTTAAAAGCAAACACGCCGTGATCATACCCAGTCGTTAAATGGTAACGGGTCAAAGCTATTTTTGTTACGGTCAGTTTGTATCACAGTAACAGCGTTAGTGACAACGAGGAATCACACGAACGAAAAAGCAGCGCAGTTTGAAGAACTTGTGAGAGCGTTGGATAATTTAAACAGCTCATTCCACCAGAGGCGACAACTTGAAAGATTCATAGCGCACGACGAAGTGCTCAATAATTCCAAAAATGGGCAGGATGTTGCGACAAATACAGACACGCAAAGACACGGAGTAATTGAGGCTTTGAACTTTTATAATGACCTGCGAGACAATTTGACAGGAAATAGTCAGCAGATTGTTGATCTGAAGCTACAACTGTATGAAGAGTTGCTTGAAATTGATGAGAAGATACAAAGTATTGAACATGAATTAAGAGATTCAGCTGTGAGTATGAAGGAAGGAGAATTGGAAGAATTGATTAAACGAAGAATTAGTGAATCCACGGGACAACTCAATGAGATTCTCTTCAGGACTAAATCTTTGCTTGAAATCAAACCTTTTGCAAAGTTGTTTGGGATTAATGCAAGCAGTTTGAACAATACAATGAAGAGTGGAAATAAAAACATCGAGTATATGAGGTTAAAGCTTGGTGTGTTTGGGAACTCTATAAGAACTTCCTCCAATCAAGCCGAGATGATAAAAATGTTGGGGAAGATGCGAGAATGTGAAGAAAAGAATGTAAAACACGAGAATAATCTTCATGAGTTGGAATCTTTGGTGGAAAAAAGGTTATCAATGTTGGCATCAAACTATAGCAACGTGTTGATGGATATAAATGCTCTGCATGATAAGTTTGTGAACTTAACAGATCAAGATACAGAACACGAACAACGGTTGGATTTATTACATATAGAACAGAAGGTAAATGCTGCTGTTACTTAAAATGCGAACTGTTAAAATAATTAGGATGAATGCAATATCCCAGAAATAAAACACGATTAGGCCCTCGTTATTACCAACACATATTCTCTATAAAGTCTATAAAGATAAATTTTATAGCGCATTTAAAAGAAGTTTTGATGCGAACGATATATAGTTAGAACGGTTCTTTTTTTACTAAAAATACAATTTCAGCTTATTTGCCATTTTCAGAACTTACATGAGAACTTGACGTTGCAGCAAATTGAAAATAATAACAAATGGAACAAAACGCAAAAAGAAATATTTTCTATGCAAAGAAATTTCGATAAATGGAGAAAGGAAATGACAGAGAAAGCCGAGAATGATACGTTGCTTGTTGCAGATGGTGTGGACCAAGTTAATGCAAGGTAATATAAAATCATAGATGTTTTTGACAGAAAAAAGTTTTTACACACATTTTTGTACCAAGTAATTTGTTTTAAGTAAACATTAACAACTAGATGTGAATGCATTGCTGTATGTTGTTTTTTAGTGTTCATCAGCTAGGAGAAAACCTAAACAACCAAATTTTGCTTCAAAAAAGAAACACTGATATACTTGTGCAAAACGCATCTGAAACAGCCCACGAACAGTTTACGTATCTTAAACAGATGGTTCAAGCAATTGAAAACAAAACAAATTTACAAGTTAGTTCGACGAATAAAAGGGTTGATGACCTGGTGTTGGAAATTGGGAACAGTTTCGGGAAACAAAAAGAAAAATTCGAGGAGATTCAACGTAAGCTTGATGAAAAACTGCATAATATTAGCGATGTTATTCAGACAGAAGCAAATATAAGTCGAAGCAATTATAATGATGTAAAGCAATGGGCAGAGGGGGGGTTGGACAAACTAAATATGGAAATATTTAACTTGGATAAAAATCAAAGCAAAATGGAAGAGCATTTATTGGTTGTTGAAACATTGGGACAAATAAATGAGAAGAAAATTTTTCAAATGACTCAAGATATGTTAAACTCCTACGTCGAAAGACGGTTGGCAGATGAGAAGTTTGAAGCAGATTTACAACGGTTGAACTCGACTTGTGGTTTATTGCTTACTGCTCATGAAGAACTCAGTTCTTGTGTTTCCAAAATGAACTCGAATTTAACAGAAGACTTACAAAATCTTCGTTTAGCAGATGCAAAGTTGAATATGACTTTACAAGATGTGGGTAGAAAATTTGATACTGAGTTATGGATCTTGGACACAACAACTAAAACACTTGAAACAGAAGCTGTCGCCATACGTGAAAATGTAGCTGCTCTAAACGAAGATTTTAAACAAGCTAATGTTACAGTTCAACAAGAACTGGGGCAATTGTCACAAAGTTTTAATGAAACTGCACTGAAGACAGAAGAGAAATTGAATGAAACTCAAAATAATATAGCTGAAGTTGAGACTCAGTTGAATGGAAAGGTAGATGTATTACGGCAGAACGTTGCGGAAGGTGACGGTCTTGTTCAAGCTACAATGGTTAAATTGAATGAGACATTACGTCAGAAGATTCGCAATCATTCCTTTAGGCATGAAAACGAAATTACTAAACTTGCTCAGTCGGGAAAAGTTATGAAAAAGATCTATGTCAAACAAGCTAAACAAATCCTGAGCATTTTATCGAAGCAAGACAAGTTGGAAAGCGAGGTGATTTCAGAAAAGCTAAACCGAAGTGAAGAAAATGAAGCTAGAAAAATGGAAATGAAAAAGTTAGAAGCTGAAATGGAAAAAGAAATGGTTGTTAGAGAATCATTGCAACAAGTTGGTCGAAGAATCGATAAGAAACATAATGCGACAATTAGTATGGTTGAAGAAATTAGAAGGAATGTATCTTCAATAAATGTGACGTTGATGCTACATAAAATGGACACGAAACTGAAGATTGGACGTTTAAAGGACAGTAATAGATTAAATATGGACGGGATCAATGAGGCTGCAAAAGAAAGAGAAAATATAAGGAGCCTTATAGAGGAATTAGAGAGTAAATCTAAAGATGAAATTAACGGCAAAGCCAATCGTTCTGAGATAAAGCAAGTTATTGAAGATTTAAACAAAACAGCAAGTCATAATGACAGAAATTTCGCTATGCTGGAAAAATTAATAGAAGATATTCTTGAGGATGATATGGAAGAAATCAAGAATTCTTTGCTTAATATAACTGACAATGTGTTTAATTTGGAAAAGGGTCATGGAGGGATGTTGGGCCAACATGCGGATACGTTGAACGCTACGGGAACAACGGTTATGGGTTTGACTAAGCAGATTGTGGAGCTGAAAACATATCAGAAGAAGCAGGACGCAAATGTTGATGCAACTATTTTGGACGTTAGAAGAAACTTGAATCAAACAAATCAAAGTGTGTTGGGAAATGATGCCAGGTTAAATAAAACAATTAAAAATTTCGCTACAAAAGCGGTTCATTTAGTCGAAACAATGAATCAAATGCGGGAGGAATTAGGAAGAAATTTGTCTTCAGTGAGGTTAGAAGTACGATACAACTTTGGGACACTGGATGAGTTGTCTTCAAAAATGATGAATCTTAGTTCATCGGAAGAGTTAAATTCTCTGGCGAGAGAAGTGAATACTCTCAAATCTTCGAAAGAAGTCATGCTGGCAAATTTAAGTAGGATATCTGATGATACGATCGGCTTGAGACGAGAACTTACTACAGCTGAAGTAAGATTAAAAGCCTTATCCGGAATCCAAGAGCTTGTGGGTGCATTGGAGCAAGAAGTGGCAGATCATATATTGGAAGATCGGGATGCTTTGGAGAGATTGGAAGAAGAAAACATAAGAAGACTTCGAACATTGGAGGATAAGATTGTAAACGCAACTAGCAAGGATGTTGGGAGATTAAGTAAAGAAGTTGTAGGTTTAAATAATTGGGTTCAAGAATGCTGGGATTTAGGTGAAAGTGTTAAAGTTGATAGTGCTGAAATGAAAAGTGAATTGGAGATAAATGCAAGTGAACTTGCAAAATTGGAAAAAACTGTAGATAATGTAATTGTGAATATTAGTTCTGTCGAAGAGAAACAACGAGAATTATCAAATGAGGTGACAAAGAATGCATTGAATGAATCTAAACACCAGGATTTAGAAACAATGGTGAAAAGTGTGGCGGAAGATGTCGACACGTTGAAAGTAGATTTGGAAAACTCAACTCGTGGGAACGATCGTCTTTATGAAGAGATGAAACGGTGGTGCAATGAAAAGCAACAAGAATTTAAACGAAATCAAACTGAAACTTTTGAAGCGTATGAAGAGGAAATGGAAAATGATAGAAACAAGTTTGACATCCTGAACGACATTGTTGCAAGATTGGAAGTGAATCTTCAAACCTCAATGGAGGAAAACGAGGGTGTCCAGCAAGAATTGAAGCGATGGTTGAAACAGGAACAACATAAGTTAATTGAAAATGTTACTGAAGGATTGAAAATGTTTAAAGAGATCTCGAAAGAGAACAGGAATAAGCTTAATATTCTACACGAGACAGTTGAAGCTCTAAAAGGGAATCTTGAAAATTCAACCGAAGAAAATGAACAGCTACACAAAGAATTGAAACAGGAGAAGGAAAAACAGGAAATGATGAAAAATGTAACTGAAAGCTTGAAATTGTACAACGAGAATTTAAATGAAAACGTATCCAATCAGCTCAAACTTTTAAATGAAATAGTTAAGGCGTTGAAATTGAGTTTAGAAAACTCAACAAAAGAATATGGGCAGCTGTACAAAGAACTGAAACAGTTGTTGGAAAAGAAAGAACAAGGAATTATGAGAAATGTGACTGATAGTTTTAAGATATTTGAAGAGAATTTGAAAGAAGACAAAGAAAATGAGCTTGAAATATTGTTTGAAAAAGTTAAAGCTTTGAAATTGCACCTGGAAAACTGGAACAAAGAAAGGGAGGAGAATTATCAAGGGTTAAAGCAATGGTGGATACAAGAAGAGGGTCGTATGATGAGGAATATAACTAATGGGTTAGAATCAAATAAGAGGAATTTGGACATGTACGAAACAAGGTTGGATCGTTTGAATGAAACAGTTGTAGTTTTAATGAGCAAATCTAAAACCGGTGCAAGAGATTTAAACTCATCTATTGTTGATGGAATGGAACAGCTTCGTTTATCAATGAATTCTAGTATAAATAGAGTGAAGTTAGAAGTAAACGAAACGGCATCACGAAATAAAGAATTAGCTCAAGTGATTCAAAATGTGACTCTTAAAGTTAATGGCGTGAGCAGTGACGTAACCGATTTAAAAGAAGAATTAAATGTATTACACAATCAAGATTCACAAATTCGAAATGATTCGACAATACTTAACTCTAACTTTCAAAGAGATATAAACGAAAGAATTGGAAATCTCTCTGAAGAAGTGTTTGAAAGCTTAAAGTTAGAGTTTGAACAACTAAACCAAACATGTTCTTTATGTCGTCGAGTCGTGCGAAGAAAAGTTAAAGTAGAAAAACCTGGAACAGCAGAATCTAATCCTGCACCAACTAAAGCAAAAACAAGCAACGAAACTTTGGAAACCTTACGCAAGAAAATACTTAAACTTTCCCGGAAGTTAGACGTGTACAAAGATGGCACGGAAACGAGGCTTGTAAAGGTGAATAAACTATATATATAAGTTTAACAACGTAACGCGTTAACTGGATAATCCTAAATTAGTTCGTAATTGGCTGTTGTACGAGAACACAAAAAAATCGGAGAAACTCTATAGTTTAGATCAGTGCTCTTGAACCTTTTTTGGGTTGGTGAACCCCTAAAGTTGTTGCGACAAACTCATGCACCCCTGATTGTTTTAACGTAAAACTCATGACGTTTCTCGATTACCAGTGATACAAGATATAAAAACTGTAGGAAAGTGGCTAAGTTTGTTAAAAATGTTCAAAACTGAATATTATTGCTGAATTTGTTGAAGTTTGTGATGCACCCTTGTATACCCTTTTGTTCTGGTGTACCCCTGGCATATTTTGGTGCACCCTGCACACCGGTTGAAGAGCACTGGTTTAGATTATTATAAATTACTTATATGCAATAACCCGACATAAAACTGTGTTATAAAATATTTTCTACTTTCAAGCTTGAAACTCATGCTAACAACGAAACTACTTGGAGAAGAAATACAGCAAGCAGGTATATCTTAACGTAGTTAAATTATTATTGTTGTGATGAGATTGTAGATCCGTCATAGGTTGCTCAACTTTGAATTAACTGTGGATAAGTTGGACTCTAAAGATTTACACCACGAGAACCGAACACTAACGATGTTGGATCATGTACAAATAGTGAGTATAATATTATTGTTTAATAAAATAAGGTTTGCTATAAGAATGACATAGCGTCATAAGTGATCTGCGATATAGGTTGGCTTTTTTCCAAAAAAAACTAACGATGTATGGTCTGAATAACGGTGTATGGTCTGTCATAAGTGATTTGCGGCCAAAGTTGGCTTTTTTTCCAAAAAAGATAACGGTGTATGGTCTGAATAACGATGTATGGTCTGAATAACGGTGTATGGTCTGTCATAAGTGATTTGCGGCCAAACAAAAAAGATAACGGTGTATGGTCTGAAAGGGTGTGTGAACGCAGATACAAAACGACATTGAACGGCTAAGGACGGAGTTGGAATCGAAAGACAACTCGGATGATATCGCGCAGATGTCTGACCGCGCTGAGGCGCTAGAGAGCTTTTTATCAATGATTATGATGGAGCTAACAAACACGAAAGAAAACATAAACGAGGGTAAAACAAGTACTTTTATTATTAGAAATGTAGCCTACTTGACCAAAATAAAAACTAGGGTATCCCAACTTTGGTGCGGTATTATGCAAATGTGTGGATCGACGATGCTACCGTTTACTGCTGTCTGTGTGTCCTTGGGCAAGACACTTGTAGCACTCATACCGACACATGAAAAGACTTGTTTATTTTTCATTGTATTTACCTTTAGCGTTGCTGCAAATAGAAGCGGTTAAAAGTGACAGTGGCAACACAGAAGATCCTACGCTGATCAAGTCGGTAAAGGTAATGCTTTGTATTCCTATCAAAATGTATGACGACTATGATGGTGATAAGATCTAACGGACACAAGTTTTTGCTAAGGATCTATATCGTTTTTGACACGCGAGAAAAGCAAGTACCGTTCATTCATTGCAATGATAAATAGATTTATGTTATGTATGATATGTCTAAACCAAGAGATATTTTAGGAGGAACTAGGAAAACTTCGAGCAGAGTTTGACGAAACTAAAGAACTTAAAGACGAAGTTAGAAGAATGAACCAAAGGATGAATGGATTCGAAGACATTGTTGCGTCACAGCAGCAACTCTTGCGTCATCTAAATAAATAATTGTTAAGAAATTTACAATGAAACACATGTACGATGTTACTCACCATAAAGCAGTGGAACATTACTATTTGCAACGGCTCCAGGTCATAACCGTTTATGCAAAGGTAAAGAGGATCAACTTTGAACGACCAGGGAAGAAATCAAAGTAACAATACAAACGTAAAACAACTTTTCAGTGATCTTAACCGGCTTTGGATTTTCCAAACAACTTTTAACGTTGAATGCGAGGAAGGGCTTGTTCACATACAAAGGTATCAATTTCAGCTTAGCAGGAAAGAATATAAAACCTCCTGCTTGCAAGTGAATAATTTCTAAATAAACCTGTACTACCTTTGTGGTGTTGTGTTACATATACAACGCTTTTATGTGTTGTATACAAAATTCAAAATCTTTCTATCCCAATATTATAAAACCAAAGAGATCAAAACCATTTTTTTGTTATAAACTATTAATCTCTTTGTTATACCTTGTTCCGTTACAACCCCCACATTATAACCCACCTTGTTCCGATACAATCTCTCTCTGTTATAAACTATATAAACTAGGTTTTAATCTCTTTGTTACAAACTATCTCACTTCACCCAGTCAAAATAAAACTGAAAATGCTTTGTGTCAAGATTTAATATCAGTTTACGCTACAAGAGCAGAAGCGGTGGCACTCTCGTATTTCCAGTTAGGTGGTAGAACACCTTTGGTCTTGTAGTAACGCCCAAGACGGTGAATACGACTTTCGACGAGAATAAGACGGAATTTGGAGTCTGTTATAAACTATATAAACTAGGTTTTAATCTCTTTGTTACAAACTATCTCACTTCACCCAGTCAAAATAAAACTGAAAATGCTTTGTGTCAAGATTTAATATCAGTTTACGCTACAAGAGCAGAAGCGGTGGCGCTCTCGTATTTCCAGTTAGGTGGTAGAACACCTTTGGTCTTGTAGTAACGCCCAAGACGGTGAATACGACTTTCGACGAGAATAAGACGGAATTTGGAGTCAGTGTCCTGTTTTTTTAGATAACTTATTAGATATTACTTACTAAAACAATATTTCCTATTTTAAATTACCGAGCCATCTTAACAAATTAATCGAAAATAGGAATCCCAAAACACAAGTCAGCAACATTATTATTTAGAAATATTAGGTTTTGTAATATTTTATTGCGTTTCATAAGTCTTTCCAGAATCAGTCAAAATGGTTTCAAAAAGTAATTTTAAAACAAAAGCAGCAGTACCAATAGTAAGAAAAGTAGTCTTCGAGAAAACATTATTTTCGTTATTAAACTATTGTTTTATAAGTTGCAACTATGGTGTATCCAGCAATTTAGTAGCACAGATTCAAGAATGAAAAAGTGGGTTGCAAGCTGGAGTTAATCTTGGCAATCAACAATTAAGGTTGTTATTGATAAACAACATCGCATGAAGTATGCCTGTTATATTAATATGTAGTTCCTATTTGATTGAATAAAGTAAGAAAAATATTAAGAAAACCATTCACTCATTCAAAACTCAAACAATTGAATTGTTAAAACTACTAAGCAATGCACTTATGCGCATGTACAGAACATTAAACCGATTTTCAAACTCTATGAATAATTGAATATGCATCGTAGTGTTTTGTTAGAAGTAAAATAAGAGTTTAAAAATGTTGCTCAACCGACTTAGTTACCCATCTAACAAGTCTTTCTTAGTCCCAATTATATTACAATATAAAAACTCCAAAGACAGATATTAACTCACTTTTCTGTTTCTCTCCAAATGTTTGCGCATGGCAACAGCCTTCTTAATAAGATGGTAAATATCTTCAGGAAGATCTGGGGCAAGTCCCTTTGCTTTGAGAACTCTCAAGATCTGGTTGCCAGTGACAAATCGTACCTGTAAATACATGATTTAGAATAAGGTAAAGCCATAACAAATATTATATACTGTATGCTCATAGGCGCCGATTTTTTTAAATTGCAGAAGAGGCCACGTTTATGATGACGCCATTCGTTTTGCAAATTAGGAAAATACGGTATACGCGAGTTTTTACCACTCGCGCCAAAACACGATTAAGCTATACTTTCCATGGCAGCAGTAACAACAACGGCGACTATTAAAGTTAGCCAAAGCTGCTGCCTATCGTTCATGCGGGTATGAAACTGGCAAAATCACACAATCAAACTCGTTCGTCGTTCTTTGAAGGACGTTGTTCCTACGATACGCACACGAACATTAATGACGCCTCAAGAAACATCAATGCTGTTGATTATTACATAGGTCTTAATTTTGTACAGATCTAGTGTTTGAGGGGTTTTTAAATCATTAAAACTGTTTGTAGATCGTTTTTAAGAGATTCGCAACATAGGCTTTGTCTGTCAATCGTTACTTTCGATGACGTATTAATTTTACGAGCAGCTAAAGTTTGTTCCAAAATATGTAGCAAACACCTATGTCTGCAGATGGCTGTTAAAGTACTTAATTGAATCCAAGGACATCCGCCACGCAAAAAGATTAAACCGTTAAGTTAAAGCTTTAATGTGTTTAATACAGACCAATATATGTGTTATTTGTTTTATTTTAACACAGTCGTTGTATAACCATATTTGCAAAGGCGCTAGCCATATACTCAGCTGTTTTAAGTATAAAACTAACGTATGTTCACTATTCGTCAAAGTTTCAATAAACAGTCTCCACCGTAAACGTAGACTATTCAGTTTGCTTTCTCTTGGATTGCAGATAATGAACGCGTCAAACCGTATTATGACGTCAATAATCGACGCATCAAATAATAACATGACGCAAATAATCAATGTGTGAATCGCTACTATGTCGTAACAAAGCATTATGCGTGGACGCGTGGTTGAGAAAAACATTACGGAAAATGATCGTTGTTACGCCAATCGATGGCGTAATAACTCAGTACGTTTGAATATACAGTTCTTTAGCTATTTGCGGGCTTAAAACGACTAGTTCTTTTTAATTTTAAACGGGTTTTATTAATAAAATGCAGTTATACGCAGCAGGTGCTGCACCGTCTGCATAATATCCAGAGTAGGCCGGCCTCGTCTGCACCATATAAAACGGCGCCCATGTGTATGCTATATGCTACAATAAATGTAACTTACTTAGTTGCTTTATCTACCTCTTGCTGGAAAACAACAGTTGTTATAACATGGGTGTTCGGTTTTATACACCTCATGCCAGCTTACAAGTTAAGCAGTATGTCCATTTATGAGTTGAGTTTCGGGAGTTCCACAGTTTACCACTTACAGTATTTTTACTAAATTTTTTACTTTTTACAGAAATTGTTTGCATGCAACCCAAATGTATCACTTGCCTGAGCAACACCATGAGAATCTCTAAGAATAACTCCGATCTGGGAAGGACGAAGTCCCTTCTTTGCGAGTTTGTAAATTTGTTCTTTTACATCCTCGGAACTAAGCTTTAACCACTGTGAACAATAAACATACATTAAAAATATGATCAATGTAATTTGGTTATTTCATTGAGTGTGATAATTATGCTGAAACCTTTCCTGTATAAACTATACACAGGCAATATGAACCTGTACTTGCTCACGTTTGTGTTTTTTGTTAAGACTTTCAGAAGCTTGTGACAAACTAGTTATTAGTTTTACTGCATGCAAATTTGGACACCAACTTTAAGGTTTCAAGATATAACTCACTAATAAAGGAGGTACACTTTTTTGCGTTAATAGACTTAAGATACATTGAAACTGTTTTAGAAACTTCAAATGATCAACAGATTATAAATAAACATAAATTCTGCACTTACTGTTGGAACACTTCTTCTGTATGGAAGTGCTGACGAAGAAAGACCCTTTCTGGAATCAAAGCACGGCAATTTTAGTTTTTAGGTTATTGTGAAGATTTTTAAACAATTTTTATATTGGAAGTGGGAAAATCATTTACAATGTTTTAGGTAAACAAACATGACTGTATAAATTATCACAATACGTAAACTAACGACAACAAATAAGTCGTTTTACAGACTATATAAAAAAATACAAACAAAAATGCTCACTTTAAAATCGTAAGCTCTGTTCCTTAATTACCGAATCAAAACGATACTAATCGTTAATTTGACACTTGTAATAGTTATACTAACAAATTATACTTCATTTGTTACAAAATTAGGGTTAAATATCGTATATAATCTTACCCAGGTGCGTGCATACGACCCATGTTGCTGGTTGGCGTGAAAAGAATTATGGAAACGAGGTTCAGGAAATCATCAATCCGTAACCCATAGAAATCTAATAAAATAGTTTTTAAACAGGTAACTTAAAGAAGAAAGACGAAATAAAGCTTGTGTTTTGTTCTGTTTTCAACTTTATGCCATACTTAAAACTGATAGGTTGAGTTTTTATTACCAAACATATATAAAAGTGCCAGCAATTTCATACAAACGCGTTTGACCGTAGCAATGTACACGAGAAGACAGAGACATGTAATTAGATCCCGGTAACCTTGTGTTAAACATAGTGTTTTGTGAAGACAAGTAGGGTGTTAATCTTTGGATAACCATTTAGTTTCGCTTAATGCGAATCAGGACGTGAGTTTTAACGTCGTTGAAGCAAGCTGTGCATTGCCCCCTTGGGAATATAGTGACTATAGTGACTGAATGCTATGTGATTACTAAATTATGCTAAAGCTAAATTCGTGCGTTGAATAATTTGAAAGTTGTTTTATGTTAACCTAAAAATAACAGAGAAAAATTGGATCATAGAACGTAGTTCGTGCACCCGCTATATTAGTTAATCGTTAACTTTTGCTTTGTATGTGATGCCATACCATGAGAGTAAAAAAACAGATTGAGTTGCTTGTGGTATTATTATTGGTGTATCAGAGAATGTAGACTGGTATAGAATGACCGGTGTCAATTCAGGCGTTTCGTGATACTGCTGGTAACATGATCCGTTGCTTTGTGTGGGTTGTTGTGTTTCAAACTTATTGCTATATTTAGTTCTAATATTGTAATGAGGCTTGTGTCAGGGAAACGTATTATTAAAGTACAGAAGCAGTACCACAGTGCGTTGTGTAGTACGATATTATGATACCGATTAACTGCTTTAATACTATATGTACATGTTACGTTGTAGGCTACTGTGATTGTTATAAGAACAAAGTTTTCACTAATGGGACAATGGCGCAAGTTCCTGTTGTGTTTCATTCTGATTGTGACGTCATAGACGCTCAACAAATAACCAACCCACCTGCGATTGACGCTGGTAAGTTATCGCATTTGGATTCGAATAGTAAATCGGCCTCAATATTCGAACTTTGTACTGTGTGGTAAGATGGGTACCGTAACCACATAATATCCCAGATTTCCCAATCGTTTTTTTAACAAGTAGCAAACTAACAACGCGAGTCTTAAAGGGGCATACCAACGAAAAATCAAAATTTGTGTATTGATAGATATGCTCAAATGTGATCTAAAGCTACCATCAAAGTTTTAAAATACAAAACAGCTTTTAAAAAAATGAGTTTCAAAACCGCAAATTCGACCGCTGGAGTAAAAAAATCGGCTGTTTCGACAATGCATGGGATTTACCTTTAGAAAAAAAATCACTCAACTTTGATCGTTTATAGTTTCTAAAATACTAAAGAAAATTCAAATTTTATTTCTGATTTGGTATAATGAATTCTTCTTCTTCAAAACGATATAAAAAAACTTGTAAAACATAGACATTATTATGTTTTAATTTTTCGATTGAACATAGCTGCATAATATGCTGACTCGGCACCTTTTTTCTTATTAGTTAATTTTTAGCACTTTTTTATATTAATATGTTCACTATGTCTCAAGGGTACCTACTGTACCATTTTTTTTTATAGAAAAGTCCGTTTTTCGTGTTAAACATTGGGTTTTAAAATATGCTGAGTCAGCATAATCTGGTATGTACCTAGGTTCAATCGAAAAATTATAACATAATAAAGTCCATATTTTACATTTTTTTATATATTCTTGAAGAAAAAGTATTCATTATACCAAATCAAAAATAAAATTTCTATTTTCTTCAGTATTTTAGAAACTAGAAACGATCAAAGTTGAGTGAAATTTTTTTTTATGGGAAATCCCATGCATTGTCGAAACAGCCGAATTTTTTTTACTTCAGCGTTTTTTTTTTCACAAGATTTTTTTAGAAGCCGTATCGTTTTGGCAAACTTTGATGGTACGTTTAGGTTACATTTGAGCATATCTATCCATATACAAATTTTCATTTTTCTTTGGTATGCCCCTTTAAGGATATTGTTATATACTTCTCTAAATATTATTTATTTACGAACGATAAAAGAGAATAAAAACATGGACGATCTTACCCCAACCTACTACATATAACTTATGATTACGACATTTCAGAGAGAATGTCAAGTGACTTGAACATCTCGGGTTCCACGGTCGGTACTGTTGTTTATCAACCAATGACCGTCATAAACCGTAAGTTGTTTACACCGCTATGATTGAATGAATGTAACTTATTTTATCCTCGCGTAGCGGGAAAACGACAGTCGTTATCACACGGATGTTCTGTTTCATGCACCTCGTGCCAGCTTACCAGTTACCACGCATGTAACTTTGTGGGTAAACTAATTTTAGTAGGGTGGGGAAAGATGGAACCCCTATTCACTTTATTTTCTCGTCCCATTTGGTAGGAAACAAAAATTATTTAAAGAGTAATCAAACCATATCTTCACGACTTCCATAGACCGTTGTTAATTGTTTTAAATACGATCAAGATATTTGGATATTATTTGCTAAAGGTGTCCCATCTTACCCGACAGTACTATATAGTTTTTGCTCGCGTATACCATTTTTTTATTTTATACAAAGATCATATGACACATAGTACTTAACAAACTGCATTGCAGAGCTCAAAATTCAATTTTAGAGACAGTTATTTTTTTATCAGTACAAACCGATAAGTAGCTCGCATACCACCTAGACGAAAACCTAAAGTTAAGAATCACTGCTTTAAATGTTAAATATATTTTCATTGGATGATTAACAATTATTTTTCCGTTTTCGCAGAGTTACAGGAACAGCAGTCGAAGTCAGCTAGTTCAATTAAAAGGTATACACAACCAATTACTAACTTTGAGGAAACTAAAAAGTTCTTGGACGTGAAAAGGATCGCTCAATGTCAAAAGAAAGTAATTCTGCATTGCCATGGTTTTCCGGGGACTGGAAAATCTGAAATTGTGCGAAAACTAGCTCAGGAGTTTCCCTATGTTGATACTTTCCCACTCAACGTAAAATGGCATATTGAATGCGATGGCAGGGAACATGATATTAAAGAAAAGCTACAGGAATTGGTCAAAAGCATGCATAAGCATAATCTATTACCAGAAAGCACACCACACCAGAACATTATCGAAGATTTAAACAGAAATAAAGCAGGCTCTCTCGTGGATGCAATATGTGCAACAAAAGTTCCAGTTGTAATTATACTAGAAGATGTAGTTCAATCGAACTCAGCTCTTTATATCGATTTCCTTCGGTCTTTTAATAATGCCGAAGAACAGGACACCCCGTTTCATGTTTATATCACAACAAGAAAGAGAAAAGCAGTTTTGGATGAATGCAGATCGTACACAGGATACAGGAGCGTGTCCATTGAAGGCTTTACGGAAGAAGAAGCGATGAAATACCTCATGAATGGTGGAAGACATACAGAGGAAGATAAAAACGCTGCAAAATTGGTATATGACCGTTTTAGTGGCTCGCCGTTGGGCCTTAAAGCCGCCCGTAGTTTTTGTAAAGAATCGAGGATTTCATACAAAGATTACAAAGAAATTTTACTGGAAGATGAACAAACTGTCCATGCTGGGGAAACAAAGAATTTAGAGGCTGAATACGGCCATAACGTGCAGCATATATTTCAAGCTATTACCATGCCCTTCCGGCCAAAGGAAGACAACGATAAACAAGTTGCTCATACTTGGAAAGTGTTGTCATGCCTATCTCATCTTCATTACAGCAGTATTCCACGTTTTGTGGTGGGAAGGTTTTGTCAGTATTTTCGAGAGGATGAGGTAAAAAATCATCGAACAAGGAACAAGATGCAAAGTGGTCAGATCATCAGTAAATTAGACGATTACTCCATGTGTGTTGTTGGTGAAAACGACGACATTAACTTTCACGAAGTTATTCTGCACGCTTTTAGAGTTAACACGTTGAATGTTATACCAGTGGATATAACGGCAGGGGTGATATCTGGCTTAATAACTAAAGATATGAGAGACAAGGAGGTTTCAGAAGGAATGGTGAAGCTTATACCTCACATTCAGACTTTGCTGGGGCATATTGGCTCACACTATGACTTGGTGCAAGACCCGCTTACTCGGTTGATTATCAGTCATATTTATGAAGTGTTTGGAGCTGTCGGGACGAACCAGACCTATGTCATTTCTCAAGAGTGCAGGTATTGCTTAGGAAAAGCACTAAATATTGTGTACGGGCAGATTTTCGGGGAAGACCTCACGCTTGATCAGTTTATTGATTTATATCAGAGTAGAAAGCCAGTTGCTGATGTTGCGGAGCTCATGGTACGAGCGTGTACAGAAGCAGGTGCCAAGTTAGAAGCTGGGTTTATCGGGAAGTACGAGAGCAAAGTCCTTCTGCTACGCCCTGGCGAAGAGTTAAACTTTCTAGAAGAAAAGTGCAAAAATAAAACGTTGTTCAATAAAATCCGAGAATTCCTAAAAGTTTCTCCAGTTCTAACGACAGAAATTTTGAAAATCCTTCGGGAATGTGGATTGTTCTTACATGAAAAGTTGCACTCGAAAATCTTTTTCGCAGAAAGGTTAACTTCTATTCTTCAAAGCACAAGTCGGGTTATTCTTTATTCAAACAATGAGTCTTCATCTGAGCACCAGAAATATCTTTGGCTTTCCAACCTTGCATATCATATAGCTCTTCGTTGCAGGGAAAAATATGGAGTTCGTCTGCTGTTTGAGCATATATCGGTGGTTGGAGGTAGTGTCCCCATTACCTTGAAATGGTGTCATATTCTTGAGCCATCTGAACAAACCAAGCACCTGATGGACGCAAAGAAGACGCTGGAAGATGCCCTGGACACAAGAGATGTTCATTTTGACTTCTATGAGCATGGGATACTTCGGCAATCGGATGGCATTTACAACCAAATGAACATCAACAGATATCTCATCAGAATATATACAAAACTATGTACCGCAAGTAAGTATTCTCATGCAAAACTTTCCTGGCTGTTTGGTTTCTAACTATCAATATATTCTGTTCATATAACGAGTTACAAAAAATATAGTTCGGGTGGGGAGATGGGACACCTTTTCATTTTATTTTCTCATTCCATTTGGTATTAAATAAAAAACGTTTAAAGATTTATAAACTGTCTTCACGCCTTCCATAGACCGTTGTCAATTGTTTAAAACAGGATCCGAATATTTGGATATTATGGGCTAACGGTGTCCCGTCTTCCCCCATCGTATTATAGGTTATAAGTTTAAAGTATACTCCACACTCAAAATGCCAATCACAGTTTTAAAAAATTAAGCTGTATATTGCTCTGGCTAAACTACTCCGGTAATATATTATCTTTGCATTTTCACATTCCAGATGAGAGCGATGACAGGGTAAAAGAAGAAGGGCGGAAAACATGCTGCATGTTGTATGAAACAGCCTTAGCTAACCTGAAGTGGGTGATTGCTTATCGTTGCTTGACATATTGCGGCAAATTTTTCAGCGCTATCAAGGACCATGATATGGCTGTTACATGTTTCGACAGTTTCTTTGCTTCGGCAAACCAAAGCCACCACACTCTTTGGGGTTGGGCTGTGTATTGCTTTGCGGTTGCTGTACACGCAGCTAACGATATTGAACGAGTAGATAGAGCTGCAAAGATGTGCAAAGATATATTGCAGAACGGAAACAACTTGAATGAGTTCCTCAGACAAAATTTACCGGCTGTTCTAAAGAAACTACAGGAAATGATATAATTTTATGAATCAGTGTAATCCCCTATAGAAAATGTGAAATTGTTTACAATTTTTATTTATTTTTTTAATTTTGCACAATATATTTTGTTTCGTTAATTATGTTCCACCTACGGCGCAGTATGTGGACATATATTTTACACTGGCGCACTTTATATGCCGTAATATTCCTCGGACCTAATTGATGAAAATGAAGTTCAATAAACCAATGGTTTAGAAAATAAAGTGATAAATACCTCGTAATATATAGAGTATAGGATGGGGGAATACGGGATATGTTTAGCACATGTTATTCAAATATCAACAAATACTTTATGCATCATTAAAACGCATCCGGGCATATACGTTATGACTGCATGTCTAGTAGTTTGACGATGTATAAGTTTTTGCTACCATTGTGGGCGTATGTGTCCTTGGGCAAGACACTTAACGACAATTG
Organism: Ciona robusta; assembly: GCF_009617815.1. Lineage (NCBI taxonomy): Eukaryota > Metazoa > Chordata > Ascidiacea > Phlebobranchia > Cionidae > Ciona > Ciona robusta. Next base: position 1,803,357 of record NC_143245.1, on the reverse strand, counting down.
CTCCAACCCAGTGATCACTAATGGGTTGTCCAAATTATCAGCCATACATAAAAAAAATGAAAAAATTCCCCAAAAAAATAATTACCCACAAAGTAACATACATGGTAACTCGTAAGCTGGCACGAGGTGTTAAACCCGTGTGATAACGACTGTCGTTTTCCGGCCACGCGAGGATAAAGTAAGTTACATTCATTCATTTTATACAAAATCCTATCAAGCATCAATGGTTACTTCGGGAGTTTACAGCAAACTTTTTATCCCATTATTGTTATTGCGTAAACATTAACAATTTGTAACTATGAATGAATGAATGAATGCAACTTACTTTATCCTCGCGTGGCCGGAAAACGACAGTCGTTATCACACAGGTTTAACACTTCGTGCCAGCATACGAGTTACCATATATGTTACTTTGTGGGTGATTATTTTATTCTATTTTTATGTGGCTGATAATTTGGACAACCCATTAGTGACCACTGGGTTGGAGCCATTGCCGCTAAATGTCTTTCCCAAGAACTCATACGCCCACAATGGTAGCAGCGTCGAGCCATGAACCTATTACCTCTGGGTTAGTGACAGGCGCGCTAACCACTATGCCACGGCGCCGGACAACTACAGTCGTAAATGTATAGGGACATCGATGTACCAACATTTCTTTACCTATCTTGCGCAACAGGCTATACGATTACTTTAGACATTACGTCTTTCACCTTCAAGTTTCGCAATATTTTCAAGTGGTGAGGTGTGAAATATGGGAGAAATTCCGCTTTGGCAAAGACACCACCTCAGTGAATTACACCATATGTCTAACTTGTTTATTCCACCCAGCACATTAAACTTACGGAGCTTGAAATGTGCCTAAATAAGTTATCAAGTGTTTGAACGTGGTTTTGTTTGTTTTCATTTGACGAAGGAGAGCAACGACACGCGTGTTGTGGTGTGAAGTTTAAGAAGTTCATGGGAAAGAAACACCTGCTGTACAAAACTATATAACTACAGAACGAATTAAATATCTATTATAAGAATGTCGCTGTATTTTATTGGCCATTATAAGTTAGAGCAACTACCTTTTTCAAGTCCGGGAATAAAATTTTGAAGTTAGACTCTGATGTGTTATGTTGTATGTTATATAACCTATATATGAGTTACCGAACGTTGACTATTTTATCTTTTAATGTTGCAGGGTATATATTAAACATGAAGTGTGTCGGTCTACTTTTACTTTTTATTGGCGCCGCATGTAAGTTTTATATTGCAAAAATCAGTACAGCGTTAAAGGATAAAATATAAAGTTTATACCTTATTCTCATGTAACCAAGGGCTTTCCAATAAATAGCGGGAAAACCTCATTCCAAAGGCGAATATAGAGAGATCAAACTGTATTTGTATTATTTTTTTATCGCGGGAACAGAAATCCTACGCTGATATAAAATATATCAAGAACCATCTGCTTAATGATATTTTTACAGATGGTGGCATCGTGACAACTGTCACAGTGAACTCATATGCAAGAACTGTGGCATCAGGTAGTCATACCACCCTGCCATGCTCATTCACTATGTCAGATCAATCCCAGCCCCCCATTATTTACTGGATCAAGGTTTGCATGTAACTTATTTATTGTCCCATGTGTCGAATCAATGGCAGTCGTACTAACACGGGTGTTTTATTTCATATATCTCGTGCCCGCTTACGAGTTATTACATATTAAATAACTTTTTTATCCTTACGTGGCGGGGCATCTATACTCGTTATGTTGCTTACGATGTACTCTACAATTTGAATACTTTTTTATGGTAACTGTTTTAATGTATGGCTGACAAATTAGATTACCATTACCACAAAACAGCTTTTCACTTTGGTACCAACCCGCATTACGAAGTACTTAAGTAGCAAAGAAACATCATCCCTATTCCGAACATTCTTATATACTTTTCATTTTCATGTTTATAGTAACGTTAATACATTGTGTTGTTTTAAACAAACGTTTTCAATTAAACAACAGGGAATTAGCGTCGACGACCCCGATGCTGAGGTGATTTTCAAAGGTTTCAAATACTGGAACGAAACTCTTGGGGAAAACAGACAATTCTTTGGCGACTACGAAGGCAGAGCAACCGTGGCTGACTTAGAGGTGAACTATAGAATGAATAAATATCATTGGGGTGTTTTAAAACCCAAGGTGCCGTTTAGCGTTTTTTACACACTACACGTGCAGTTGGACAAATTACCACGTATGTATAATATTGTTTATAGTATTTTTTACATATGTGGAAGTTGGGGTAATTTACTTGTTTGGAACAATTGACGTTATATGCCTTACGCCGACGATAGTAGCAGCATAGAGCCTCGAACCCATACCCTCTTGGTTATACGTTATTCAACAAGTAAGTTACCAGTTATTGATATAACTTCCAATCTGTCCTTGGTTTGCAGCAACCATCTATTCAGATCAATGACTTGACAGCAAACGATGAAGGTAGATATTGGTGCATGGTTGCTGAATGGTCAGGGAGGCAACAGGAAGGAACGGATGCTGACGGCATGGCTTTAATGATCGATGGTAAGACATTTCTCTTTCTTTATAACAGTCAGGTGTCGTATGAAAACGGTGTGCATAAAACATCTATATAGTAGGGTGGGAGAAGATGGGGCACCTTTCCATTTTATTTTCTCGTTCTATTTGCCAGTATACAAAAAAATTCAAAGAATTATAAAGCCGTATCCTCACGACTCCCATGAACCGTTGTTAATTGTTTAAATCACCATCAGGATATTCAAATATTGTGTGCTATAAAAAGTGTCCCATCTTCTCCCCCCCCCCCCCCCCGGACGTATATAACGACAAACCGACGATAAATCAATTAAGTTTACAAAAGTTTTGGTTCCCACGCCACACAACTCGATCTGTAATCAACAGAATTAAACAAAACTTATTTATATTCGTTATACAGGGTCCAAATCGTACGTTATATCTTATCAAACTGGTGCAAGCGTTGCAGTCGACGTAGGAGATTCGACCTTGATCGAATGTTCTTACGGTGGTAGTGTCAATGTTGTAACTTGGTACGAAGGTCCATTCCATCTCCCAGACAGTGAAAACTTCACCCACACGGAGGTATATCCACAATTGCTTGCGTATGTTTTACGCTGAAACGGCGACGTTTTTTGTCGAAAAAGCTTTTTACTTCTGTTTTATCCGTAAGCGAGTTAACACAACTTGGCCAATTTCATAATGATGGCCATTATTCTTTACTTATTATGTTACCGGTTTACTTATTATGTTACTCTGTAATATCTGAACTGTCCGTATTAAGGCGAATATCTTCTTTAAAGTGTAAAAGAGAATTTCTGACGATATAACAATAATAATATTGATTGTTTTGTGTGTTGGCAGAAGATCTTATTTTTTCAATTGTCAGAATTTTTAGAAGGCAACAACTTATACCTATTAATGTTATATACTCCCACAGATTGGTACTTACACCAAAGTAGGTACTAGATATCTTTCCACCTCAACAGTCGTTATGGAGCCCGGGTTTAGCAACATGGGAATTAACTATTATGACTCTCTATATATCAGCGGAGCAACAAAGGAAAACTCGGGAAGGTATTTCAGTGTTTCTATCAATTTACAGCAGTGTTTTCAGATTATTTTTTAGTGTTTCTGTTACCTTTTTAAACAGTGCTGCCTATGCTTCCAGGTATTGGCCATATTCGTGCAAGTGGGGATTCGGTAAAACTTACATAAATTGTTTTAAGTTCCATATCTTCTCCATTGACGCTGTTCTGTTTATCCCAATAGGTTCAAACTAATACATTACAATGACAAATTACTTTATAATCTTGGTGGATATATATTGATGTTATATTTTACTCTGTCCAGGTATTGGTGCGAAGTATCCAGATCAAGCGCCGCTAACCCCGAGTTGCAAACCGATCGCTCATCTACTCTGTTGAGTGTCAACTGTAAGTGTAACCCCTCACATTTGAAACAAGCATTACATAGTCCTCGCCACAGCAAAAAAATAATTAAAATTATAAACACACCAAATGCTTAACTCAGTGAATAATCAATAACTCAGTGAATAATCAATACTTGGTTCAAAAGCTAGTTTCCACTATCATAGTTGTTTTTACATAACCCCATTTAAAAACAAATGATTCCAAACAGCGCCACCTTTCGAGTGTGAGGGCAATGCTCCAGGTCTCTACCCTGACCCCGATGATTGCTCCATGTACTACGAGTGTGTGTCAGGCAACCCCATCACTTATCATAGATCATGTGGTTATGACGGTCTCGTATTCGACGAAGCCAACGGTTACTGCGATTGGGCTGCCAATGTAGCGCCACCATGCGGGGTAAATATTGAGTGAATGTAACTTTTGAGTGAATGTAACTTATTTATATCCGAGAGTGCCAACAGCAGCTGTTGTAACAGAACAAAAGTGTTCCGTTTCACACACATCGTACTTGCTTACGGGTTACCACGTATGTAACTTTTTATGGTGTTAAATATTGGCAACACGAAAGCTTGCAAATTTCCAAGGAGTTTGGGAGTCGGTAAACTTGGATAGGGGTTAAGAGTGGATCCTTGTATAGTTGTGTGTAATACATTATAAAAGCCAAACAGCTTATCTCAGTTTTAATTAATATGCCAATCTTCTGTAAATTCAGAGATTATCTATGTTTAACTTAGTTTGACAAACATGTATCTTCCTTTGCAGACTGCAAGTAATTAAAGCCGTGGAGATCAACGCAACAACTATGTAACAGTTGCAAAGTAATAAACCAACTGTCGGTAAAAACTAAGTTTCATTTATGTACATAAAAGAAAACGTTGGCCAAAGTTAGTGTGAAAAGAGATTGCTTGAAAATATTATATTTTCCAAGCCAGTATATAAAGCCAAGCAAACGTGACTTGCGTTGAATTTGATTAGAAACTGTCACTGCTGTAACTTCTACGTCTTCGTCTTTCACGACGTTTGCGTCTATGTGAGCGATTGTTGTCGTGACTTGAATTATTCGAAACATCAGAATTATTTTTCCGTGAGTGTGATTCCAATGATGAATAACTTCGTCTTCTTCTTCTCCTTCTCTCGGATGATCTGTCCCGCTGCCTTCTTTTTTCATAAATTCTCTCATCCGACGAACGAGATCTCTTCTCTTCCTCATAGTTTTCACGCCCGTTTTTTCGCGCATCGCCAGCTCTGTCTCGTGAATTCCAACCCCCGTTTTCATGTGATCGTGAAGGGTTATAGTCATTATGGCTCAACTCACGAGAGTGCCTCATTGCAAAGTTCTCTACTTCTTGATTACCCTTAAAAAACGAGTAAAATCCCTTTTTCGTTTTGCCCCAAAACTTTCTCTCCTTTCCCTGATACTTCTTTATACACTTTGAGCATCGGTAAACCAAGAAGACGATCAAAACTGTCACGATGATTCCAGCTACAAAACACATCCCCACATACACAACGACTGGACCACAGCAAGCGTAACCTGTCAGATATAAAACATTTGCCTACTTACGAGTATATAACTCTGTGGTTGGTTGTAAGTTTTTTATGAGCGTAACTTATTTCGCACATTAAGATAGTTTGAAACGGTAGTCAATTAAAAATATGAATTCCTAAGAAAGATTTTACAAACTCACCGATAAAACTAATGGTCACTGATCCTTCTCCATCGTTATAACTTAACTTCTTCGACATTTCCCCGTTGTTTACCGACCCCCCACCACCGCCCCATCCAACCGGTGGGCCCCCAGCCCCACCAGAATACCCACCCCCACCACCTGCGCCCCCATCAGAGCTACCAGCCCCACCCCCACCAAACCCTCCGTGGTTAAAACGGGGTAAGCCGTCAATGAATTGAAAGAATCCACCCTGGCCCCGAACAGTGCGCCTTTTGGATGTGTAACTGTAAGCAGGTTTCGGATAATCCACGTTCGTAAGCTCTCCCTGCTTTACCCGGTTAAGATCCCCGTTACCTAGGTATCCCGCCCCTCCGCCAGAAGAACTGATCCCATTTACGCGCATAACACCGAACGCGCCGCCGGAGCCGTTTGTTCCAGCGACGCCGGCGTTTTGATCAATAATTTCCGGGGTTGGGGAGCCTGGTTTCCCGCCAGGCACCAAAGCAGCGTCGGCGTAATTCCGCATCGTCTGTGGTGGATTCCTTCCAGCACTTGAGCTACCACCACCGGCGACCATCAAAACATAGGAATCTGACACTCGTGTAACAAATGTTCCTCCTGAACCACCCGGACCTCTCGTTGAACCACTAGATGGCGTGTAACTGCTTTTTTGACCTAAATATAATATTATTTGCATTTCCCATCAACTTTTTGATGCATACCAAGTTTTCTAGTTATTCTGCAAGTGCTTCCCAGTTTACCTCATGCTTTTACTAATTATTTCTGTATTTATAACAAAAATTGTTTTGATTTAATATTTAACAATAAAAAAACCCCCAGACTACTGCTTTGGCTGATTAATGCAACACTGTTGAAAGTCCAACTACCAACCTACCTATATACTTAAAATAGCTTAAAGCTGTCTCCATACACTGACCTTTACACCCGACATCAGTATAAAGTCACAACACACATAAACTTACCAACTAATATTTGCAACTTTTCCCCTTGGTTAAGTCGGAACTCTGACGTCACCAAACCCCCCCTTCCGACAGCTCGACCGTACACACCAAGGCCTGACGGTCCCCTGGCTGAACAAAACAATAGTGTTACGAGTTTAATTAAAACCTGTGGGGTAAGTTGGATGCCGTTAGCACATACAATTTCATCTTTTCTAATCGTAGTTTTAACAATTAGCAACGATTTCTTAGAGCAGTGACCTCGACAATATACGGTTATATAATTCTGAAAATACTCGTTTTTTTACCAAAATGGGACATCAAAAGAAAATTAAAAAGCATAAACTATCACACCCAATCTATTATAATTATTAATGTTGTGACGTATACCTGTTATAAGGTAGAGTCCCGAAATAGGTACTGTCCATGTTTGCAATCCGTATTCTACCGTTACGTCATCAGCAAGATTCGTGTCTGTGTATGCCTGGTCGCATTGATTCTATATACAGATAAACATTGTGCAAATATCATGTTTTAACGACATTACTATTTTAAGTAATATTTTAAATTATATACGTTTTTAACGACTGTATAGTTTTGTTGCTAATTTTGTCAACTTCGCAGTTTTAATTACTACGAACTGTGTTGCTGTATTCGAAAAAATAAATACAAGTTTATAATATAGTACTGTGGGGTAAGATGGAACACCTTTAGCACATTATATCTAAATATTCGGATCGTGTTTTAAACAAATACCTACGGTCTATGGGAGTCGTGGAGATGCGGTTTTATAACTCTGAGAATGATCTTTGTTTATTACCAAATGAGACGAGAAAATAGAATAAAAAGGCATCCCATTCTCCCCACCCCACTATGTCTTATTGCACATCTTATTACATATTTGATTAGTGACGGTACACGCTACATTTCATAAACTGTACCTGTGTTGGTCCGATTCGTCCAGTTAGCCCACAACTGCTGAAATCCCATCTCAATTCAACAATTGGTTCTGTCTTTAATTCAGCTGCTGCATTAGATATGACCCAAAGCAGCAAAAACTTCCACATTATGCCCTAAACCTTGAAAATCTATATTCGGTCAGTTAAATCGAAATATTTCTGAGAAGAGCTGCTAAAATTGTATAACAAATACCATTCTTAGACCGTCGTGTGCTAGTGAAATGCGAATTAAATGTAAAAAGATATGAAACCAAGGCGTCATAGCCTCGAGGCGTCTTTTGACAAGGTAGCAATTACATCAAGAATTCAATACGATAAATTGTTGGAGGTTTTGAATAAATTTACGGTCCTGTATATAAAGGTATATCGATTAAAACACAAAGGCACCTGATAATCTAATGTTGTTTCTGCAACTGACATCACAAAAATAATGTTTAAGACGTTTTTGCACGGCCTGACAGTCAACAAAACAAAAGAGCAAATCAGTTGGGTACAGGCAAAAAAACTATAATTAAAAAAAATAAATTTGCACATCCGACGAACCTGTAACTCAAGATTGGTTTATTACTTATGCTGAACCTGCCCTTTAAGGATGTCAAAAACATGCTTATGTCGTGCTTTAGTTAGTATAAATCGACAGAATGCTCCCTTTTTCATACGCACCTGAATCCACACCAGACTTCAAAAAAGCCTTAATGAGTAAGCACGTACTAAAACAATTAGCATATTATTAATTAATTCATTTACTAGACCGGTCGACTAAGCTCGATTAAACACAAACCAGAAAAAAACAACAAAGCGGATTTTATTCTCCATTTTTGTCGGTTTAGCAGCAGAGTGGTAGAAACACCGAGTAGTCCAACTGACAGAAGCGGTGACTTTTGCAATAAATTTAAAGGAACCAGTTAAGCTTTGTTTGCGATTTCCTTTTGTGAAAAGGTGTAAAACAACTTATATTTATTTGATCAAACTTTAAAAAAAAAAAAATAAAATTATTTCAGTAAATGACTAAAATGTCACAAATTAGCTGCTTCTAAATCTGATTTTTCGATATAGAAAACAAATTACCCATGTCGTTCAGACTTTCCAACCTTTAAATTTGATTTTAAGTCTATAAGTTTACCTGTAATTTACCGAATAACATGCATTTTTTCATACCGCTGAGTTGTTTTGGACCCAAATTGGCGTTCAATTTTTTTACGTAACAATGGGCTGGACTACTTGGTATTTCTATGGCTGTAGGTTGAACTTCTAATAAAGTCCACCACATAAAAAGCTAATTAATCACTCATTGTGCACGATTTTTAGCCTAAAATTTATAAATATATAATATGATTTGATTTTGTTCAAGAGATTAAAGAATAAATGCTAGAATTAAAAATTGAGAAGGGCGGCAAAAGGCGCGCAAAAGGCTACAAGAACAACTGTTCTATGACAAAGGATTTATATGACCACTTACGTGCTCAAAAAGCGGTATGCGAAGCGTGGTTAACAGTGATGACAACTTATATGATAGTCCTATCAGTGAGTTTTCTATGAATTAAAAATATGTATATCTGTATTTAAAGTTTTTACGTTTAATATATCATAAAAAGGCCATACAAAACGCATATACGTTCGGCGCATGGCCTATGGTTAGCATGCCTGCCACCAACCCATATGAAATTAATGCTGCTGGTAATTAATAGAAATTAGTTTTTTCTTGGAGACGTTAAAAACATGTTTCAAATGTTTTTATCAATTCGTTGCCAATTTTTGGACAAAGCTGCAAAAAATAATGGTTAAAAACAAATTACAGAATGTTTAAAACACCTTGCCCTGATTATACCTGTGATTGTAAACCTTTTATGATGCTCTCTTTCAATAATTTTAACAGGTTATTGTAAATGAATGCTAATTCGCCTGTTGTCCGTAATGACACGTGATATACAGACGCTGTACAATGCTGTATATTTACCTGTAAACAAGTTCTTTATTAACAACACTTCATATGAATCTAAAAGCTATATATTACTTACTGGGGTTTGCTCGGTGTTTGTTTTTGAAACAACTAGATTTAAATCAAAATAAATGTCGGTTGCTTCTCCGGTAAAATGACCGCTTTTCTCAATTATGAGACTGAAAATAAGATATTATTGTCTTCTTAAAAAAAGTGAAAAAACATTTTCAAAAAATTCAAATATACAGAGGGTGGGGCGCAAGGCAGGGCTCGGGCAAGGACGCTACTATTTTAAATCACCTTTTACAGGTACCCATTGATGATATGGACAAAACAAAATGCCACATTATTATTTGACAGTTTCCTGCTCACGGCCCACCAAAGAGCGGGGCAAAGGCGGTTACAGTTGTTAAGTATTAAAATTCGGTGTTAAAACGAATACAACAATTTTTCAATGGCTGGAAATAGCATTTAATAATAAGATGCTCATTCATCAATCACCAATTTGGTATCGTAGTTTAATAAAAAAGAATTAGATATTTTACACAGTTTGATTTTGTCTCATAAAATACTACAGTCAACTAACTGTCGAAATCCATAGTCGCCGTCAATCATAAAGCTCCCGTGTTCAATGCTGAAACGAATCACTGCGTTAGGAAATTTGGTGAGTTGTACTGTAGCTGTTGCCATCACGAATTGATAAATCTTTAAACTAAACAACGTTTGTAGAAAGTCATCCGGCAAAAGTTACAGCCTTGATTCACTTACTGTAAAAGAGCATAATGTACATTAGCAACCCTATAGATCGGAAGTTTCCACTCTCCAGATATGTCGTTCAGGGAAATGTTTTTCGGTTGGAGGCTGTCGGTATTTTTAACTATAAAGGAACTTCGATAACACATGGGGAAATAATGTGCTATTATAAACTTACGAATTTTAGCTATACATTCTGGCGCATCAAAGAACTTTCCAGCAGTTGTTGTTGGTTTTCCTTGTCGTACCCATATCCCACAAAGGACGATAAAAATAAAGATGCCAAGCAGCAACCAATACCCTTTCTTTGATTGACGTATTTCGAGTACATTTCTTAAATACTCTTTAATATCCGTCAAGTGTGTTTTCAGTAAATCATGAACCGCTATATTAATATAATTGACATAAAGCTTCGACATCGCTGTTCCAACATCAATTAATAAATATTGTATCATACAAATATGTACTTGTAATAACAAAAAAGTTATAATGAACATTAATAAAGTTTACATTTTTTGCTACAATTCGGGTATTGAGACACTATATTTTTTCGAGCCACTTTTCTTAAACTATCTCTTGGGGCAAGTGACTGAATTTCGAATATATTTTCCATATATTATTTCGTTATTATATCAGCAAACCTTTTAAAGTTTGGCAATAAAACCTCACAAAACTACAATAAAGGCGAGACGAAAATTTCAAGCCATATTAACTTCTACTTATTTTTGTCATGTGTATATCTCAGTTTGTTTTCAGAAAACTAAAACTAGTTTTATGAGACAAAACCAAACTGTACGAAATATTTCAGCCATTTGATTAAACTATATGATACTGGATTGATGATTCCAATTGGCAAATTACAACATTTCGGGAGTTTTAATATAATTTAGCCAGTATTCAAAATAAAGATCTTACCGAATTTTAATATTAACAACAGTTATTATCTTTGCCGCGTACTTTAGTTAAGTCGTGGGAATACTGCCGAATACAATACTGTCACAATCATTTCATCTATCAACAAAATAATATAGTAACAAAAACAAAGCTTTCTCCTTGCGTAAGTACTGGTTGCTGCAAATCCTAAATATGCCCTAATGTCTGGTAGTGATTTACAAACTGCTATACGTACATAATGAGTCATATGCAACTTATACATATCCACCATTTATACGTACGTATGGCGGAAGCATAAATGACAGAGGACCTGTGGGTGTATGACGTATGTTATATTGGACAGAGCCATAGAAATACCGAGTAGTCCAACCCATTGTTACGTAAAACACAAATTGAACGGCAATTTGGGTCCAAAATAACACAGTAGGTATAGGGAAAATGTATGTTTTTCGGTAAATTACAGAAAAACTTGGGCCTTAAAACAAATTTAAAGGTTGAAAAATGTAAAAAACATGTGTTATTTGTTTTCTGTGTCAAAAAAAAGTCAAAAATTAGAATTAGAAGCGGTTGATTTGCGACATTTTAGTCATTTAATGCGGCTAAATTTATACATTTTTTCTAAAAAATGTTTGGTAAGGTAAATAGAAGCTGTTTTACACCTTCCCACAATAGGAAAACACAAACAAAACTTAACAAGTTCGTTTAAACCCATTGTCAAAGTCACCACTTTTGCTCTATTTTGGACACACATAGACGGCAGTTGGACTACTCGGTGTTTATACGACTCATATATTTGAGGTTTTAACGTTTCTCAATTAATAACGTTTCTCAATTACCAGTGATGCAAGATATAGAGTTCATATAAAAGAAGTGTTGGAAACGGCTAAATTTGTTAAAATGTTCAAAACTGTTATTGCTAAAAATTGTTGTAGTTTATGATGCACCCTTGTATACCCTTTTGTACTGGTACACCCACTATACAGCTCAGTGGGTACACCCCCTGACATATTTTTGTGCACCCTAGGTTGCACACAGAAATAAAAAAGAGTAGAACGCGCAACTTTCCAAAACCGTGATATATTCTTTTTTCTATTCACGTGACCGCCAACTCCGTCCCCATTTCCCTTCGTCTCCATTGTAAAAGATAGGCGCATAATATTTTTGGACGGTTTTAGCTGTTTATTTTAAAAACTACACCAACTATTCAAGTTTGTTAGGCTAGTTTAGTTATTTGGTACGTTAACGCTTACAGTTTACCACTTGTTTAGGAAATTTAATTATTTAAAAAAATTAATTAAAAATTTCAAACAAACGGTTTTTGAGAAATATATATATATTAGAAAATAGTTTTTTTACACAATAACTTTAAATTAAGTCAAAAAACGAAGAAAAACTACACAAAACGTCATTGACTCCATTGACTACAATAGTAAACGGGAACGACCCGCGAAAGAGAGACAGTGTATCGTGCTCTCTCCTTTGCCGACATTGGAGATGCGCCTTCTATTCTTTTTTATTTCTGTGAGGTTGCACCGTGCACACCGGTTGAAGAGCATTTATCTTAAGAGGGAATAACCCCGCATCGTAAACTCTTTATAATTGAGGTAGTCATAGCCGACATGAGAGTTGCAATCGCCGATTGGTAATCAATAACCGGTAATTATTTCTTTAATTTCACAAATTATAATCTTATAACTGCATTCTGGGCCGTTTAAATAACATGGTGTATGAGTTTTATGTCTGTAGGAAAAGTAGAAACATCGAAAACGATCACTAAAAGTCGACCACGCATAAGTTCTGTTCCAGTACCTTACAATCTTTTGCAATTAAATTATCGGTAAAAACTTGGATTTTCAGATTTCTTAAATAACACATTATATAATATGAAGAAAGTAAAAGTCAGTGCTCCAGGAAAGATTATTTTGCACGGCGAACATGCGGTTGTACACGGAAAACGTGCTATAGCGTGTGCAGTCGACGGTCGTATTACGGTAAGTTATACAATTAACCAACAACTTTCTGTACACAATACAGTGTTATACTAAGGCATAATAACTTAAATCAAAGTAAGGTGTTCTGAAAATTATTGCGTATACTCTTAATAGCTATACAGTCTATTTACTCTTTAAAAAAACTGTATATATATTTTTTTTTCGCAATAAAAGTTTATTGGGTGGTTTTAGGTAGAAACAACAAAAACTGATGAAACTTCACTCAAGTTCAAGATGGTGGCTCTTTCAAGGAGAAATGACATTCACATAAAGTTGACAGATATTGAAAATCTGGCATCTTCTTCTAAGTTCAACAATGAGGCGAATTTGGAAACAAATATTAAATCATTTGTTGAAAAAAACTTTGAAAATGAAAACAAACTGCTTCAGATTGCTCTAACTATCTTTCTGTTTGGCTACCTTAAGGTAAAATCTTTTTGTAAGTTGCACAATGTTTGCGTATGTCTGTTTCTGATAAGATTTTATGTCTGTAATACTAATATTTCGTGCAAGTAAATGTACAGTTGTCAAAGACTTACATTTTCTTTTAGATTTTCAGCAAATCCAATAACTTCCCTTGCTTAAATATCGAGGTGACAAGTCAAAATCTTCCAATTGGAGCCGGTCTGGGGTCTTCTGCAGCGATAAATGTTGCTATGGCAACTGCTTTTCTTGTCATGTCTCACCAAATTCAGCCAACAAGAAATGGTAAGTTCCCTTCATCTAAAGCCATTTGTTGATTTTGTATAATACAAACCTGGTAAGTTCCCTTCATCTAAAGCCATTTGTTGATTTTGTATAATACAAACCTGGTAAGTTCCCTTCATCTAAAGCCATTTGTTGATTTTGTATAATACAAACCTGGTAAGTTCCCTTCATCTAAAGCCATTTGTTGATTTTGTATAATACAAACCTGGTAAGTTCCCTTCATCTAAAGCCATTTGTTGATTTTGTATAATACAAACCTTTATTATCGTAACCAAAGTTACAAAATAAAGTCTTTCATTCATCAGTATTTTTTTATAAATTCGTAGCCATAATAATTTTTCAGTCAGTGTTAAATCACCAAGTTTAAAATATTATAAACTTTTTAGACATGTTATTGAATGAAGAATCACTTACATTAATCAACGAACACGCATATTTAATGGAGAAAATTGTCCATGGTAATCCTTCTGGTATTGACAACTCTGTAGCTACTTATGGAGGAGCTGCGTCCTTTCAAGCTGGAGTAATAACAAGATTAAAAAAGTGAGAGTTGATATTAAAGTATGTTGTAGGTAGTAGTTCCCAACCCTATGTATATACTATATATCACTGGGAATCATTTTTAGCATATAGTAGGGTAGAGAAGACAGGAAACCTTTAGACCATAACATCCAAATAACCTAATCAGTTTTTAAACAATTAACAACGGTCTACAGGAGTCGTGAGGATACAATTTTATAATTCTTTAAATGTCCTTTGTTTACTACCAAATGGGTCAAAAAAATAAATAATTTCCACCATACTAAATAGACCAAAATGGCTTGGGACATTTATAAATTGGTGACAGCTGAATTATCATATACATGTGTGGCAACATAAAACATCACAAAATTAACTCTTCATTGTTTTTACAACTGATTTTCATATTTGCCAAGTTTTCCTGAACTGCGATTTTTAGTGACGGACACAAAAGTTTCAAGAAATACCAAAGCTCTTGTTTCTGCTGTGCAGGAAAAGTTGTCTCAGGTGAATAAAATATTGTTGAAGATTGGTGGATGTCTGGAATTAGGGGCAATTATATATTGACCACTGAGCTGAAACAACGGTTAAGGTGGCTGTACACAGTATCCGGCATGCGAATTCGCCTGCGAAGCATGGAGCAGCGAAATCTGGACAAAACGGGAGAATTTCAGATACTGTGTACAGCCACCTTTAAGTGTTTTACCCACAAAAGTAGATACATCAAGCCTCGCACTTTAATCATTGTGGTACAGTGCCAGTGTAGAATTAAAAAATCAATTTTTGAGGGAATTAAAAAATCAATTTTTGTTTTTCCCAACTTCAGAATTTCTTTGCAGTATCCAGAGACTACCGGTCACATATTGTATGCCATTGATGAAATATGTAAAACAGCAGAGAAACTGTTTGCAAATTGGAATGAAACAGAAAACTCACAAAACCAGCTAAAGGTTAGAAAACAAACGAAAATACAATTTTAATCACTTTCTTCAATAGGATTTTGTCACTCATGTTTTGTGCGTCAATAAAAGGTTTTGTTGCTCAAATATATTCTTGTATTTCAGGATTTACTAAAGATAAATCACCACCTCTTAAACAGTATTGGGGTGGGCCATGCTAAGCTGGACAAGATTCATCAATTATCGAATGACTTTGGGTTTGCATGTAAACTGACAGGAGCTGGAGGTGGTGGGTGTGCTATAACCCTTATAGATGAAGGTACAGATGCACAAAGGGTGGAATCCTTGAAGCAAGAATTGCATGACAATGGTTTTCTATCATGGGAAGCAACATTAGGGTGTGGAGGGGTGAAAATGTTGGAGGTTGTGAGATGACAGTAGAATAAGCTGTCATGTTATAAACTGTACACCTCCTATTAGCATCTAGTATTAGTCCTTATCTTCAGCAGATTAGTGAAAGAACATATAACTCTTGCGCTTGAATTACCTCTGCAATACTGGAAGAACCAAAAAAAGACATTTATTGACCACCGAAACAAAAGCCTGTCAACTGAGCTGATTTCTTGCCAATAATTTCGCTTAATTTAAATAATCAATTTGCTGTTTGCACGATCTGCATAAAATACTATCTTGACACGTGTTGTATTTAAAATATAATTTAACCATCACTTGGTGATGATAACAGTTGTCTTCTTGTACTGTGTTGAACTACAATGGAGCCGCACATAAGGAAAATGAATTGAAACCCTCTATAAAACTTCTATATGAGAATCACTGGTTCTTTAGTTGACCCACAAATTTCTCGATATCGTTCTAAAATATCCAGGTCATACATAGCACCTTCAACATAATCTTTACGAAGATAAAATATTTGGTCCGAAACATCGGCTTCTTCACTCTGTAAATGGAAATCGCTTAAATTCCAAAACATAAGAGTATTAAATGAGGTATTCCAAAGTATTTATATGGTACAGGGTTGTATAAAGTTGAAGTTGAGTTACCAATATACCATTGTTTATAGTTAAAATAACATACTTAAGTTAACTTGCTTCGATTACAAAACAATTTATATTAAAAATAAACAGCGATAAAACAACACATAATATTTATAATCAACTGGTTTTCCTAATTTTCATTCTCCACTTACTTTTGCCAAGTCCCAGAAACCCAGTCTCTCTACTGCCATCAAGTGAGCTTTATCATCAATTTCCATTTCTTGAAAAACTCTTTCTCTCTCGTTAGAATATTCCTTTAATATTTGACTTTCTATTTCTATTAAAGTTTCTCTTTCTTTCACCCAGTCTTGTGCTGTTTGTTTAAATGAATTCATATCTTGTTCTTCGTTCACTTTAAGGCAAGATAACAACTTGTTGGCAGCACCATTCAATGTAAGAGTTTCATCAGACTAAATATAAGGGCAAATATTAAGGTACATGAACATCTTAAATTTAAAACAGGATAACCTTTGTGTGTTTTATTTCATAAGAGTTAGGTATGTAATTACGAGTTAAGTATGTAACTTTGAGGATTTCGAAAACTATTAGTTAATTCTTTTAGTATTTAACTTATGTCAAATGAGATAACTATGACCGATTTAAGCAGAGTTGTCTTAGTTAGTTTCGCTGTAGGCCTTACACATAAATATGGGATAAAAGCAGTAACGTACCAACCACACTTGGAGATAAGCTTAATTACCAGTAGTTTTTCTTTTCGCTGAGAAATTTGGGCCAAGAGCTGAGAAATTTGGGACCAGTAGTGCACCAAATGTCAAAATTAAACTATTTATATTTGACCTAAAACTCACAGATATTAAACTTCTTTCGCGCAAGTTGTTTATAACTTCTTTAACTTTCACTAATGTATCACAGTCACTACCTTGTTGACCCGCACAGTGAAGTAAAGTATTCGCCTGTGGAATAACAGAGGTGTGTTAAAGAAATCATCACATAAGTTGTATGAATTTTCATTTCATGTGTTTCGATTTAGACGAAACCTACCAGCATTGCTCTTACCCAAAATTGCAATAAAAAAATTGGTGTGTAATCTATAAATCCTGATCCTACAAAAAAGCTCTGTTTATATTGTAAATTAAGTTAATAAACTGTTGTTTTCTGTGATATTATAAAAACTAAGTTGAAACTAATCACACAAACTTACACATTCTTCGGATATAACAAAATTTGAGGTTTCCAGATAATTTAAAGCTCTATCCAAATAGCCAGGTTCCCAAGACAGTGGACCTACATGGTTGTAATGGGGAAATAAATATAGTTGTGTTGGATAAACAATAAACCTTAAATAAAACACCATGAAAAAGTATTACAACGCTTTTATAGTGTGTATATTGCCAAACAGAACAACCCAAGATTTTTTTTTTAGTTTCGTCACTCTGTCAGGATGAACATTACGAATAAAACATTGACACATACCACTGAAATCTTATGAACAGTGACACATACCCCATGGTTCTTGGTAAATTGCCCTAATGCCATGTTCTGCCTCGATTTGACCAAGAAGTGCTTGACCCATCACCATTATGGGTGGGTTGGATAAGAATCGACCTGAAAATTTGACCTAAAAATTTTAAAAAGTGCACTACCAACGAAACACAATGCTAAATCATCATAAGTATTATTTATTTTAGATGTAGCAAAATTATGTGGCTTTGTATGTTTCAAACACACAATATGGTTATATGTATATACTATACAGTTTAATTTCTAGACCAAGTAGAAAATAGACCAAGTAGAAAATAGACCAACAATTAAATCACAGGCATCCTTTTTTTTTAAATGTACAAAAATTATGTGGGGCAGTAACTTGTTAAAACACACAAGCAGTCAATGAAGGTTACAAGTAAAAAACAGACTGGATTAATAAAAAGAAATATTTGAGACATAAGTTTGTATGTAAAACAAAAAATCTTAAAAGAAAACAAAGTAACAACAAAACTAACCAACACAGTACAACACGCCGGCGATATTTCTCTTTTCAACCACATCTGCAAACTCAGGAACAACATTTCCTTCTGCAATGTTAGCTTTCCAGTATTGTGAGAGGAGCTTCAAACTTAACGCGTGGCAAGTTTTGTTATCGAGCATTTCAAGAAGGAACATTTCGACAAGGACTTCAACCCCACCTGGTAACATACAAGGCTAAAGCCTGAAGCTATATAGGCATATAGCAATGTAGTACTATTTATTTTTAAAAACTTGGGGTTTCCGATATGAAACGAACATTAATTTTTTTTGAAAAATAACTTTATTTTGTTTAATGAGTGAATAAAATAACTTTATTTTGGCTAATTGGACACAAAAAGGAGTAATATACAACATTGTAAAGTAACGATAAATCCACATATGAATGAATGAAGGTAACTTACTTTATCCTCGCGTGGCCGGAAAACGACAGTCGTTATCACACGGGTTTAACACCTCGTGCCAGCTTACGAGTTACCTTGTATGTTACTTTGTGGGTGACTATTTTTTGGGGGATTTTTTCATTTTTTTTAAAGTATGGCTGATAATTTAGACAACCCATTAGTGACCACTGGGTTGGAGCAATTGCCGTTAAGTGTCTTGCCCAAGGACACATACGCCCACAATGGTAGCAGCGTCAAGCCTTGAACCCATTACCTCCGGGTCACAGGCAGACGCGCTAACCACTATGCCACGGCGCCAATATACACAATACACAAGCCATATACACAACTCGTTTATGGTTAATACTGAAAACAAAAGTACAAAATTGTATTTTTTATACGTGTGTTTAAAACTTCAAACCTAGGTCCAACACATTTTCTTGTGCATAACTTTTTATATGAACAAACAACACACCTTTTAAGTCGTTTTTCTTCATAAAATGATCAAGTAATTTATTAAAGCAGACTTGATCTGGGAAAATTCCATAATGTTGTTTGTTTTTGAGACATTCCATGAGAATTTGAGCGTCATACTTTAAACACTTATCGACAAAAGTGTAAACTGTCCATGGGCGTAAAAAATAACCGTTTTCAGAATACCTGAACCTTCAAATAAAGGAATATTAATGTTTATTTTTAACAGCAATAGCGGTAGTTTCCCAACTCATTAGTCAATTAATGTAATTCATGATTTGCTCCTTTGAATAAATTAAAGACCTCCTTCTTTCTTTGTCAGATCAGTTGTCACTTGAGTTTAATTTTTTTTAAATTTAACTAATCCAAATATCCATCAATCCATGTGCATTTTTGATACCCTTAAAGTTTATGCAACAGTAAGAATTTGCATAAAAAATAAAGTTTATAATTTACACACAATATGTAAACATGCATACTTATGTAAGTAATATTGTGAGCCATGCAAATGCTCAGCATTATCAATGGTGGCCACCATACGGTCAATCATAAGTGAGCTGATTGGAAAATTCTTTTCATGGCATCGGTCAAGTGATAAACACACAACTGGCATGTCAGTGTTTTGCTCTCGCTTTGAAATCTCGCCAATGGCACCATATCTATCACTCAGGTACTTCCTTACTGGAATTTAAAATAAATAACCAAGTTAAAATCAGTTGCAAATCAAGAGCTGAAATTATCTTGTTCATGCTCCAATATAGCAAGCTTTATGCCAAAACTCAGTAACTATGTTTAAAACTTCAGTCTAATTTATTAGTTAAATATATCTTATCGTTTAATATATAAAAGCAATCAGCAGCACTATTTGAACCAGTGAAGAAGCCAGATAACTGTTTTCATGATCAATTCTCATGGCTATGCCAAGATCCTTCCAACCCCTCAATAAACAAAGTCATTCCTTACTCACATATATAAATGTTTTAGGGGCCCGACCACTGCGCAAGGCAACTGAGAATTATGAGGGAAAACTTTTCTACCAACCTTGTGTTTGTGTGCCACATCTAGGTACAAAGTGAATATTGGAATACAGCTTTGTAAAAAATGACATTGTCGTCAATTATGGTTGACGTTTCAAAGCATTTGAACTCGTAAACAACCTACGAACTACTAAAAGTTGTGAAACCTTCAAACAGAATCAATTACTGTTTAAAACAAAATGTTCGAAAAGTAATCAAGAATCCGCCCCACAAATTGAGGATCTGCATACAGACAAGTAGCCTATTTAATTTTAGCATGGAAAAGATTTAAGTTGAACCTAGTTAATAACAATATAGAAATCAAACAGAACATTTAAAAAGTTTGTAAAAAACATGATATGTACAGGAGTCAAGACTACAGGTATCATATTGAATGACAATATGATACTCGTTAAGGAATAAATATGCTGGCTTTACTCTTATTATGGAAACCACCTGCACTTAAGAAAAATTAAAATTGTGTTTTGGTCGATTACCAGCTTCACAGCCAATGTAGAGTACTCTTGATTTACTTATAAGAAATGTAAAACACTATTCATGTTTAACATGCGGGCATTTGTTTAAAAGTTACTTTTTCTTTTTATGATTCATGTTATGCCTATGCTTTCGTTGATGAAACTTCTTCGTCCTTTTCGTTAATTTTCCTGTTGGAAGTTTCTTTTTGTTTTGTTTTAATCGTTGTTGTGTGCTTGTGAGTTTAGCCGCATGTTCCATTGCTCTCTTTGTTTCTTTTTCCTTCTTTATGACTTCATTGGGGTCAACTTCTGGCGCAGGCTCATTACTTCCCATAAACATATCAGTAACAGAATCAAATAACTCACTTTCAACAACTGTTACATTATGGTTGGGCATTTCCAATACTTTACTGTTAATATCAACGTAACTTGCACCAATATCTGCTTCTCCCAATCTTATCTCATTCATTTCTTCAAGACGATTTTGTATTCCATCTCTTTTATTCTTTCGTATTTTGATACGCTCCTCTTTAATTTGCTTGTCTAATTGCAGTCTTGCTTGCTTCTTTCTCGCCTCTTTACGTTTGTGAAATCCGGTGAGAAAATCTTTTCGTTTTTCTTCGTCAAATTTAATATCTAACTTTCGTGCTCTTGGTTTTCCCATATTTTAAATTATTACCTTTACTACAGAATGCAAAATGTTGATTACGTGCAGCACGTGTGACGTTTGAACGCTCTTTTTTCTTTCGCTTCAGCCTTTTTTACTTGCCCTCTCTCATTCTTTTTTTTCTTCTCATCTCTTTACCGAAGAAAACAACATTGTACTTCGGCGGCGCGATACTGTTGTAATGTAACATTTGAAGCAAAATACTTAGGCGTTCGTTTAGTTTTGAAGAAACAAGAGTCTAATATTACGAAAGGACGAACGGATAGAGATTCAATGTCATTCGATCAAAACATGTGTATAAAGTATAAAAGTCAAATACAGCAGCGTACGGTTTAACGGTGTTACTTTTTTTATGCTGCAATCAGCTATTATATAAAACGAACAGTTATATATAATTGACTCTATCTGTAGTATGAATGGCAATTTATGTAGTAAAGTAGCATGTGTGTCTGTATAAATACTAATCGCATGTTTAATTGGCTGTGTTATTGTCCGGCAAATTGCAATAATTTAGTCTGTCTGTAGTGAGAAGACGAGAGCTTCCGTTTCTAAACTCGTGACATAAATGCTATTTTAGACACCACTATTGTTGGTTGCTGGCATTGCTACTACTCTATTGTTTCAGGCTTATGGAAATACCACCTTTTTAGAAATTAGTAAAAATTCCAATTGTCGGTTTTCATTCAAAAAAAAGTTAAATAAAAGTATTTACCAGTATAATTCTTGAGAGAAAAAGTTTTTTTAGTGGTATATATATCTTATTTACAGCTAAAATTGTAGTGTTTAGGTAACATCATGGTTTAGTGTTTTTTATTTATTGAAACAATTTGGTAATCATGTCCGAGGAGAATGATGTTCCACTTGATGAAACGTGTGGATGTGAAGTTGGGTGCGTGCCAAAATCAAGGAAAAGGTATTTTACTATTAATTAAATGTATTAAGCATATTGTAAGTAAAAACCCTTGGCAATGGCTATAACTTACCCATAGCGCCTGAGGCCTATAACTCAATCTGGTTTAGTTACAAACAATTTTGTTTATAAAGGAGTAAAATTAAACAATATGTTGTTAGCCCTTAGTAGCATTAGTTGTACTACAAAAACATTAATTCATTTATTATTTTAACAGAATTCCGCTTCAAATCTTTCAGTGTTGTGCAACACCTCAGGGCGCATTAGTAGTGTTATCATTAGCTGCGTTTTTACAAGGGTTTATTGTCAATGGTCTCATCAATGCTTCTATTACTACCTTAGAGAACAGGTGAACTCTAATTAACATGTCTAGTATAAAATATACTTTATTGACTATCGGCAAACATCTTGTAAGTCATAGTGTAGCATGTCGGGTTTCTCTTGTTTTGTGTAAAATATACTTTGATGTTTGGCTAGCATCATGTTAGTTTCATATGGTACCATGTGTTAAAGCCATACACCAACACATGCCTAAATTACAGATCCACTGCCGTACTCTGTTTCTGCAAAGTGCCACAAAATGCATTTACAATTTTAACCCCCACTATTCTTAGGTTTCACCTTCAAAGTTCAGAAGCAGGACTAATAGCAAGTTGCTACGACATCGCGTCATGTCTGTCACTTCTTGTTGTCACATACTTTGGTGGCAGAGGCCACAAACCACTGTGGCTTGGCTGGGGTATTGTAACATTAGGTGTGGGTTCAATAGTGTTCAGTTTGCCACATTTTCTTGCACCTGCGCATGAAATCACCAATGCAGATGAGACATGCTCACTGAGTGTTAATGGTTCAACCACCCAGTGTGCAGATGCTACATTAAGAAGTTACAGGTACTTATACTTTTTGCTTTCAGTTTATTTTCACTAGTTGTATGTATAGTGATTACTATGCAAATTAAATGTTGTCTACAAGCTATCATTACACTAGGTAGCTTGTCTAATGGTAACCGCCCAACCATTACTTGAATATCATTCACCAATACATAAGAATAAAATGTTCAATAAAAACAATTTAGGCTTGACTTCTAGTACCAGAACCTCTAAAACTATAAGCCAATTCTGATAACAAAGCAATTCAATTTATTGCAAACTAGGTTTAAAGTGTCTTGCATCTAGGCATCTGAAATGATAAAATATAAGTAATTATTAAGTTTTCTAAACTTCGTTTTGGTTGGTTTCATCTGAAATTAAGTCAATATTTTACTAGTCCATATTCTGTAGGTACGCATTCTATGTAGCTCAGTTGTTGACAGGCATTGGAGCCACTCCTTTATATACGCTTGGTATCACATATTTGGATGAAAACGTGAGACAAGCTTCATCTTCATTGTATCATGGTGGGTTATATGTTGTGTTATATCACTGCCTGTTACAAGATAGATGAGATATCCTTTCACTATCTTGTCCCGCATATTTGGTGAAACCGCGTGCAGGAAGTCATCCACGTAACATTGAACAGTTCAGTAGTCAGCCATATTTTGAATGGTCAGCGAATTTAATTTGGGATAATGTGATGTTTGATTTAGATTGAAACAACATTGCACTTCAAATGTAAATTTATCTGTTTGTGTTATGACTAATCTGAGTAATCTGCATCCTATTAACATTCTATTCAAAATGGTAGATAATGCTGTATGTACAAAGAGTATAAAATATTAACTTAAAAGTTTATGAAACTGTCTGTGAATACCCCATATCGAGAAAAAGTTAATTTTCTAGTAATAATTAAATAGTTTTGACAAGTAATGGTAATAACCAGACTTAATTGCCACATCAATTACTACTATCGATCAAATTCCAAAAATATACTTTTTCATGGGTAACCATTAATTATTAATTAAATAAATGAAAACAAAACACATTTTTGCATTAGGAGATGATTTCATCATGTTTAATGATGATGTCATAATGACAAGCTTCCTGTCATGAAACTCAACACAAACCGTTTTGTTTCGTAAATTATTTTTGCTTATCTTATTCTGTTTTGCGTGGGTGAGGTCCTACAGTGTGGTGGTTAGCAATGGGAACCGAGCTTACCCTAACACCCCGACTGTTACAATTACAAACCATTAATGACAACTGGGTTAAAAGTAATGTCTGTTTAATATCTTGCCCAAGGATGCATGCGCTGTGTATTAGTATCAGGCATTAAACCCAATTCTTTAGTTATGATACAAGCACCCATCCACTGAGTTATGGTGCCAAACTGTTTTGTTAATACACATTTTGTTGTATAAGCACAAAGCTCTATTGGCATCTAGATCATGCTGATATTGGTTTGTTGCAAGGCACTTTTCACTTATGACGTCAGTAAGTCACGGTGACATCTCGTGCTTTGACAACGATGTTTCTGTAAAAAGATATCACTAATATTTAAAACTTATGGCCAACACTTGGTATTATAAGATACAGAGATATGCTGTTCAAGTTACAGAAAGGTTTTGAATTCCATAATATCATACTATTTTTTCAAATAATAATAACAACTTATTATAGTATAATATATTAAAACAATTAAAACGGAACGTATTGTTTACAGGTATTTACTATGCACTCTCTATATTTGGTCCAGGAGTTGGCTTTCTAGTAGCTGGCAACATACTGAGTATTTACACCATAATTGGAACAACGTATGTGGTTTGTATGTTTTGTTACTTTATGCTATGGGTTCTTTTGTAAGTAGTTTTTCAGATTTTCTTTAATAGGTAGTTCTGGTTTTAACAGTAAAATCAGGTATTCTGGCACCTTTTTATTAATTTTTTTAATTGTCAAGTCACATAATACTATACATCCTGATTGTCGCATTTTGTTATCAATGGTAGTCCCGTATACCTCCAAATGCATGAATCTGCATAAGATTAAAGAGAGAAATTTCAAGTTGACAGGAGGTGTATGAAATAAACACCCTTGTTATAACAGCTCTGCTACGCGGCGATAAATATGTTTTATTCAAGTAATTTCCAAATGGAAGCTTAGATGTACTTTTGGTACCAGTTTCTGCCACATATTTATCTGAAAATCCAAAATGGTAGTCTGTGCAATACTTTGTTTAACAACCATTGCTCAAATTTATTCATTCTGCAGTGTGAACATCCCAGAAACGAGTCCTCAGTTCATCGGAGCATGGTGGCTTCCTTTTCTTTTATTCGGCATTCTTACTATCCTGGTAGGAATCCCCATCCTCCTGTTCCCATGGCAACTACCAGGAACAGAAGAAGTAAGAAAGAACAGAGAGAATGAGATGCATCAGGATAAAGTGGCTTGCGAGGTGCAAGAAAACTGTGAATTTGGGAAAAAGTGAGTTATGTTATGCATCAGTCAGTGCATGTCTTGTTTTCAAATTTTTGGTGCAAACAGTTTTAGAAACTTTTTCTAGCATTGTTAATAACTAGTAAGAAAATTTGTTGCGTTAAATCAATCTAATTTTAGAATAAAGGATTTTCCGAAGTGCCTTCTCGTTATGTTGCGCAATCCCTCGTTCTTATTCATCTCGTTGGCGGGGGCAACGGAAGGAGCGTTAACTGCCGGACTTTCAACATTTGGTCCAAAAGTTGTTGAGTCATTGTTTAAGTTGTCTGCTTCCACAGCTGCTGTTTATATTGGTATTTAATTTATTTGACATTTTTACTTAAGTAGTTTTCACCCCTAGCTTGTTTAACAATAGTGTTTTGCTGTTGATTTCCTTCTCTTTGTTGTTTTATTAATTAGATCTTTAACACTGCAATCATAGAGGTAAATTAAATTGACTTTATACTTTACCTAAAACATTCTTTAAAACTGTAATACACAGGATTTCACCCATGTTTTAAAAATTGGGAAGACATGTCACTCCAGAGCTCCCTAACATTACACCTCCTTATGCTCAACTTTCTCTTTTGATTTATCATCATGGTAACTCTTCAGGGTTAATCGCGATCATCGGGGGAGCAGGAGGTCAATTCACTGGTGGCATCATCGTGATGAAAGTGAGACTCACTGTGGCAGGGATGTTCAAATTCTGCATAGCTGTCTCATTTTTTTCCATGCTTGCGCTTCTTATTTTGCTGCAATCGTGTCCGAATCCTTTATTTGCTGGTTCCAATGCTCTGTACCCAAGCACGCAATCAATCAATGGAATAATTGCCCCATGTAACACGGAGTGTGGGTGCAACCCTGATTCGTTTAACCCTGTGTGTGGTTCAAATGGTATTACTTTCTATAACCCATGCTATGCAGGTTGCATGGACACACTCTCCAACCAAACGGTGAGCTTCATAACCCTAATTATTTTGCTGTAATTTCTTGAGTAAACCTTGCCCTGTTGTGCCTTGTAGTAGGAACTCTATGTAACATAACTTGTATCTAACTTATATGCCAAGTTATACCATAGTCATCTTTTTGTTTGTGAGGGCTATGGCTAAACTGATATGTGCTTTTAATTAATATTCAATAACTTTTTGTTCGTCATTTACACATAAAGTAATCGAAATTTTCAAAGAAGCTTGACCTGCAAACCAAAATTCCACCACATTTTATCCTTGTTATAATGTGTCTCTTTACATAACAATCCTATTTATCCAGTTCTCCAACTGCTCTTGTATCAATGGCAACACAACATCACAACACATAATACTTGGTTACTGCCCTGGTGAAGCGTGTCCTTCTGGAGGAGTTGTCTTGTTTTTGATCATTCTCTTCCTGGCTCTTTACCTTACCTTCTCTATTGCGATTCCTGCATTGCAAGCAACCATTAGGATTGTTCCTTTCACTCAAAGATCATTTGCTGTTGGTATTCAGGTGGGAGAGTATAATAATAATCTTTTAACGGCTCATCTGGTATGAACTAGTATAAAAATCGTAGTGTATGTCCGACGTTTCGTCTGCCAACCTGCAAGATTTTATTAGGGGATAACAATAGTGGACAAAACTTCGGATATACACTACGTTTTTTTATACCAGATAAGCCGTTAAGAGTTTATTTACAATATGCTTGGTAGCAGAAGTAAAAGAGAGAGTTTATTGTCCTAGTCAAAGTAGTATCATGTCTTTCTTTGCATGAAATGGCAGATGTTAAACGATAAAAAATGGGGAGAAAGTAATTTTTTTACTATACATCCGAAAAATGGATGTAATACGATTACAAAGATTTGATTTAATTCTGAACTGATTTCTGAATTGCTTATTTTAAACTTTCCTTTTACCATTAATATACAC
Source organism: Ciona robusta (assembly GCF_009617815.1). Classification (NCBI taxonomy): domain Eukaryota; kingdom Metazoa; phylum Chordata; class Ascidiacea; order Phlebobranchia; family Cionidae; genus Ciona; species Ciona robusta. Next base: position 1,775,884 of record NC_143245.1, on the reverse strand, counting down.
AGCTCAGATATCCTTCATTTTTTCTCCAAACATAATTATGTATTTCCCCATCAGTGGTTGTTCCTACGAGCACTGGGCACGATCCCTGGCCCGATTCTATTTGGTTTTGTCCTCGACAAAGCATGCAGTGTGTGGGGAACTTCATGTGGTGTACGGGGATCATGCAGTGTCTACACAAACTCTCTCATATCAAGGAATCTGGTCATATTGGTGATTGTTCTAAAGGTGGGTTTTAACCAACTTGTTCTTTTTATTTGGTAGAAGGCCTATGACGAGATATGCCTTGGGATAAGATGAGATGCCAGTGTTGTACCATTTCCCCAAACCATAGCATGTTTTCTTCTATAGGCTATGGGTTAGATCTTACAACGAGGCATCTCATGGGACTTGGGATTTAAGCCAGACATAACCTGTTGACCTAATACCCTAATTTTATACATTACCTTGTGATCTTTCATTGTTAACAGACTGTCTTCATTTATTGAAACAGTGGTGTACATTCAGTTTTTACATTTATTAAACAATAATTTAACCTAACATGTTATGTTTATTTAATGTGTTATGCTTATTTAATAACTAAATCCTACCTTGTTTAGATTGTCGGTCTCATATTCTACTCAGCTGCCTATCTTACATACAAACCAGTGCTTGGTACACCCACAGAGACTGAAGATGTTAATATGACAACAGCCACAGCTACAGATCAGTCAGTCAAGGAGAAAACACCTGTTCACAATACAGTAGATAATCCATCCTATGTTGAGGACACTTCCTAATTATCTATATTCATATTTTAGCATAGCATGCTATTATAGCAATTACTTTTTGCAAGAATTGTTAACCCTTCTAACTATTGCAAGGAATATTTAGTTTTTAAAGGCCATGGGCCAACCTTTATGTTTAAAGCACTTTCTAGCCAGAATGTTTTGTTTTTATTATATCAGTAGATTTTAGTTTTATTAACATTTTACTTTTAGTGCCTTTTAATAATGTAGATTTTATAATTCTTTTTAACGCTTCAGTGGTTTCCAAACTATTTCTAGTTGTTTAAACTTCATTTCTAACAGTTGTCTTGTACAACAGTTAAAATACCATAGTTTATGCTTTGTCTCAAAAATTGTTATTATTTTATGTTCCGTAAACCTAAACACGTCCAACAGGCATGTGCATCCATTCACTAATACATTTATAAAATTTCTAAATCTGGACAGTATTTTAAGCTGTTGCAAGTAACAATTTATAATAACACATAAACATTGACGTTCATTTAAAGGTATTTTCTTGTAATCCAGTGCCACTTGAAATGTGTACCATAGTTTGGGAACTACTGTGTATGTATTATACTGCATTATCACCTATTAGTATTAACTATTAACCAAAGTGTCTTAGATTAATGTTGAATTAATATTTCAATCACTGGCAGTTTTATGTTCTGAATAATTTTTTTATTTATATTGCATTTCTAGCCTTTTTTAAATCCGAATGTTTTGCATTATTACCTATTGAAAACTGTTCTTTTCATTATCACATTCCATCCTCCTGCCCGAACAAAACACCATTTTTAGACCCTTTACTAACTTCTTCCGAATTTAGCAGTTATAACTGCTTTACTTTTTTACAATTTTTAGTAGTTTTTACAATTAAGTTACTCCTATATTGCTAATCATTAACAGTCTATGCCAGTGAATATGACATACTTGTTCAGGTATTCCATAATATATGCATCAGTGAAGGCCTAATACTTATTATCAGTTAAATGCATATAAAGTTTTTTGTATTGAACAAACAATCTTTGTTAAATTTTCATTCTTAAATATTGGAAAATACAAATTTAAAAACCATTAATATATACAGAATAGAATTTTGGTTTATTGCATCGTGCATGCATATAGCACAGGGTACATATATGTGTTTGCAAACCCATGTAAAAGTATAGAAAGTAAAACATTTTCAATTCAGAGCAAAATTCAAGGCAAATATGTTTATTTAGAGTCTTAAATAATAAGAGTCATGGACCATGTCATGATTTTAATACTGAAAAGGGGTTTTTAAGCTTTGTAAGCACTTAGAAATCACAATGGGAAAAGCAAGCAGACATAATTCGAAATCTCAATAGTTTTTAACCCGCAACTGCAAAGGTTTAAAAACTTTGATGATTGACACCAAACATGTGTGTTTTTTACCTGCAAAGTAACTGTCTTCTACACAAAAGGTGGCATACATATCAAAACACGGCCCACTAAAAAACTACATAAATGATTGGCTACGCTCGCTACAGTCAAAGTGCAGTTTATTCACATGACGTGAGACACCACCGGCGAAGCAACACTTATATAGCAAGAGATTGGTCTGGTCCACGTTGTTCTGGTCCAATACCCTGAGCCACGAACAAGCATGGAGAAAGGGGCGGGCATGGACGACAGAACGTTTGTTTATGATCAGTACGATTTGAACCATGCATTCGGAGTGTCTACATCAGATATTACCAATAGAGTTACGCTTAATTTCGACGACCTTCTGGTTAAAACTTGGGAAATTGCGCAATCAAATGCGGTTAGCAACTACGAATTAAAGGTACAGTAATTATATATGTGCTGGTTTCTTGCACCTATAGTTCGTTGTTATAAATACAAAATAATTAGTACTTTCTACGTTTTTCTTAATGTTTAATAGGGGCGATTAAAATTGTATCAGACAACCAGCACATAATAGGTATATACAATACGCATTTTGTTTTACTCCAATTTCATAACCCCACACTGCTGTATATCATCATGCAGCAGAGAGTGTTTTACTCTTTTTACATTTGTTTTTTTTATATGCCATATATATGACTGTTTTAAATCATGATATCTTCTGTTCCACTTCATAAAAAAAGTACTTTGCGTGTATTTTTAAGATCTTTTTTTTTAATTTACGTGGCGTTTTTTTATTTTTTTAGGTCTTGGCGACTGTTTTTTCTGAGCATAACATTTTGTGTTAGTATAATATTAATATATTATTGTTCTGCCAGATAGAATGTCGCAGAGTGCCGGGTCCACTAGGTATAGTTGCACAACTAAATACACAGAGAACGTCAAACAGAAGAAAACCTCAGGTTTTCAATAACGTTTCTTTGCCTTTCAATCCAGATCAATTCAACTTTACCAAAATCAAACAAAATGAACTTCTTTTCAATGTAAGATGTTTTATTTCACTTGAATAGTTGAGTATGTATGCAGTAACTTTCATTTTTAACTTTATATACCTTTTTTGCATTATGCAAACTTGTATATTGTACCAATACTTTTAATATGGGGTTCTCAAAAAAATTGCATTATGATATAGCTCAAGCTTTGAATAGTTTTTTGCAGTAGTGGATATCATTTTATGTATAACAAGCTACACTTTAACTAATACACACCATTTATTACTTGTAGATTTATAAAAAAGATGGACATTCTCGCACCCTTGTTGGCTCGTGTGTTGTTAATGTAAGTCCTTTTGCCAAATGTCATTCCCTTATTGTGCCTGATCCAAACTCATGCAGGTTAGATGTTAATTACTATTTGCTTTCTATTTTTATCTTTAAAACAACAACTGTAGGTATGAATTATGAATAAAAAATTAAGATAATATACAATACATATTTTTGTGATGTTTATGTTAAAAGAATGAATGAATAAACGTTAATTATCCTTGCAAGATGGGGCAATGGCAGTCTTTATAAAATCACAGGTGTTTTATTAATTTATTTCATACACCTCTTTTCCACTAGTTAGTCTGTATGTAGGATAGTGTTTAATAAAACCACCTATGTGATACCAAGTACCCCTAAGAGTCAAACTATCCATCTTGGTTTCTAATATATCAAAACAATTCTTTTTTTCAGACCACAAATCATGGCGGTGGATGGAATAAAGTTGGCATTAGAACTCCAGGCGTTAAGTCGAAATAAAACTTTGGTGACTGTGTTTAACAGTATGTGTGGTCAAGCATCTGTCAATCATTTGCATCTACATTGTTACTATATGCCTAAAATTAATGGTGAGTTATGGTCATTAGCGTACTTGAAAAGTCAGGGCACCCGCAACCGCAAGTTGAAAAGGTACAAAGTGTATGTGTGCTGCAAATAAATTTTTGGTATGCGGGACAACTGCGCAATAGGCTGATCATTGCACTATCAGTGCTTCATCTTTTTGTTTAATAATCTTAATTCACCTGTATTGCTTATGAACTCAGGGAGCCATGGGTAAAGCAGGGTAACCCATTTTTTACTGGTTATACCATGTTACACCTAGTGGCCATAGGCATTGCATGTGTGTTTACCGTTTGTAGTCACATATATATTTGTTTTACTTTTTTTAAATGTTGTTTCAGATGAAAAACAGCACGTTACATTACCAATGCTTCAACAAACTTTTACCAAAACTTTAAAAATTTCCAAAAACTGTGTTTTATGCAAAGAGTTACCTGTTCCTGCATTCATGTTTACAGTGAGTTAATGTTTTTCCATATGTTCTCCTAAGTTCTATGATTGTTAGGAAAAGATTTGACTGCCAACCTGCCAAGGTATATTATGTTGACTTTCATGTGTGAAATTAATTCTGACTTTAAATTTTACAAATGCTATCAATTATCAATAGCATTTGATATGTGTTACAGATGTGCTTTACACCACATGGCTAAAGCTATTAAAGAAGTATTTGTACAGACCAAAAATTATAAGAACCACTGTTCTACACTTTAAATTAAGGTTTTTTTAACTTATACAAAAAAAGTGTTTTTAAATATATCATCAGCTTATTTCTCATATTTGTTTATATCAATTTTTATTAGATTTCCTCTGCTGATGACATCACAATGACTGCTTATGACCTCACCAAGATCACTGATTACTTTGTAGAAAAAGATATTGCACATAACGTGGTGATTATCAAAAGTAAAGGTGGGAAGATTTTTTCTTTAAAGCCCTTTTACATTTGTCACGGCAGTGGTAAAATTGCCTGCCTATAACCCAAAGGTTATGGGTTTGGGGCTCAATGCTGCTACCATTATGGGTGTTTAAAACGAACACACCAAAAGAACAAAGATTGTTGTTGGCTGGTCACGCAAGGATAAATATAAATCAGTTACTTCCTTGTATTCACTTTTTTTCTAATTCCAGATTCCACAACTTTAGAAGCTGCTTCAGAAGTTACTTTTCCTGTTATTCGTGTTTTTCTGTGGGCAAGAAAAAAGTTGCATGATATAAAAGCAGATATAAAAATGGCAATGGGAGCTTGTGAGTTGGCTGGTCATGTGTTTACTGGGGAAAAGTATCATAGTTTGAGTGAAGATGGTATGTTGAAAGTGTATGATAAAGTCAGATTACAAGATTCCGTCTTCCAACAGATAGTACAGGATGTAGAAGCCAAATTAAACTAAGTAAACTTGAGTTGTTGAGTAAACTTTTTTTCTATCATAGTTTGATAACATAATCTTTATTGGTTAACAATATTGGGGTAATTTATTATTTTGAAGTATTGTTTCTTTATTTCCTTTCAAATAGACTTCCCCGTTCTAATCTAAAGATCTTACCTGTTTGAGAATTGTAAATGTCAAAATGTTATACTGGAAACTTTTGTTTTATCAAAAGTATACTAATAATTACCAAAGACCAATTTGTCGATTTTTTAAAAGGGTAATGTTCATATATTTATTAATTTTGTTTTAGTTGGCCATTTTTTGTGCAACTAATATTTTAAATCAAAATTTTAAACCTCTATGCAACAAAATTTGCCTTGTTTTTCTCACAAAGATAACACAGTAAGGTGGAAGAAGATGGGACACCCTATATATTTTTTCTTACCATTTGCTAGTAAACAAAGAACGTTTAAAGAATTATAAAACTGTATCCTTATTCCTTGTGCTAAAGTTGTCCCATCTTTCCCACTCTACTATATAACTTATAGTTGCATTTTTACTGTGTTAACCAGCCATATCAACTGTAGGAATTGTTTTAATACCTCGGTGGGTTATAACATGGATGTTCGGAACCACACCTTATATATGAATGAAATAATATATCCAATGGTTACCGATAAACTTCTTTGTAATGAGTATTAATCACCTATCGTAGTTGATCACAGCTTAAAGAAATAACTGTTCAGTAACTTGTTTATTGTGGATGTTAAACACCAACCAACCATAGATTAGTTTGATTGACCAATTTAAAACAAATGTAAACGTTTTGATTGACCAATTTAAAACAAATGTAAACGAAACAAATGTAAAACATTTTTTTTGTACTGAATACTTACTTCCCCAAACATGACAGCAATGTTCACTGTAACTTTCCCAGTTTATTGTAATTATTTAGGCACTAAATAACACCGTAGTTATGCGTCAGCGTTAAGGTAATTCTTTTCTTTGTTTTAACTATTGAAAATTTCTTCTACAGCTTTTATCAATAGCTTTATGTATCTTTAATTTATCTTATATATTTAAAGAAACGAATTTCTGAATACTTTAATTATCATCGCAACTGCTGTATTTCTCCAAACAGGTTAAATACAAAACAAAACGTCATTATAAACTATTAAGTGCTTTCAATACATCTTGAACTGCCGGTGTGTGAGATGCATTTCGTCCACAAATCTGCAATACAAAACTTGGTTAAACGTAATTGATGAACAGTGATCTGTTGTGTTTAACAGTTCCATGTATACAGTGGGGTGGAGGAAGACAGGACACCTTTTAGCACATAATATCCAAATATCGTTTTAAACAATTAACAACGGTCTATGAGGGTCGTGAGGATGCGGTTTTATATTTTTTTTGAATGTTTACTGCTTACTACCTAATCGGACAAAAATATAGGATGAAAGGTGTCTCATCTTCCCCCACCATATTATATAAAAGATTTGACATGCGAGTCGCGCTTTGTATTGCGGGTGATAAGGTTATATAATTACTTTGACGTGAAAGTTGGAACTATAAAATCCGATTATGTAGAGTGTGGCAACTACTGTTAATGTCTTGATAAATTTTAATTCGTTCGAAAAAGCGCATTCAACCCGTACGCAAGGAAACCGTTTTGTCAGATAAGCAATTTTACATTACGTTATCGAAGAACTTCTGTTTGAATAAATAATTTGTGATTCATATGTCCTCGCGTGGCTGTACAACGTCAGTAGCTATTTTACGGATGGTTGTTCCGTACACCTCGTGACGCTTACGAGTTACCACTTGTGTTTTAATTTGTGGGCGATTAAATATGTGAGTTTTTACCGGCGCCGTGGCATAGTGGTTAGCGCGCTCGCTGCTACCATTGTGGGCGTATGTACCCTTGGGCAAGACACTTAACGGCAATTGCTCCAACCCAGTGGTCACTAATGGGTTGTCCAAATTATCAGCCATAGATAAAAACACCCAAAAAAATAATCACCCACAAAGTAACATATACACGGTAACTCGTAAGCTGGCACGAGGTGTTAAACCCGTGTTATAACGACTGTCGTTTTCCGGCCACGCGAGGATAAAGTAACTTACATTGATTAACTTGATTGAGTGAATCAGGTCGAAAGTTTTTTTGTTCGCTATACGCCCATCTAACCTTATAGGTACTGATATATGCAACTTTACCTTGACATTGCGCTCGTGATAATCGGGTTTCTCTTATCTTGTTCAACCGTCATTACAGGTGATCCCCCTAAACCCGTACCCCACTTTGGATGTTCGATCCTCATCGGACGTCCGCGAGATGGAAGCATTTCCCTCAAAGTTGACCAATCTTCACACCTAGTGGTGCGGAGTGAGGGGTAAATATGCTTCTCTTCCGACCTCCTTGAAGTTTCACGTAGTGAACGTTCTCGGAAAGGCAACTGTTAGTAAAACAAATTATAATCAGTATAAAAAAAACTCGTAATTACATATATAGTAGGATGGGAGAAGATCACCTTTATAGCACATAATATTCAAATATCCAGATCGTATTTTAAACAATTAGAAACGGTGAATGAAAGTCGTGAGAATACAGTATTAGGATTCTTTGTTAACTACAAAATGGGACGAGAAAATAAAAAGAAAAGTGTCCCATCTTCCCCCACCCTACTATAAACATTGTCCAGTGCGGGGAACAGGGATTAGTCCGTCCGTCTACTAGGATTATTGGTTAGTTATATGTTGTCTATTTGTAAGCCATACATAAAAAGTTTAATTATCCAAAAATTTACTATTAATAGGCAGTTATTCAAAACCGTTTAGAGTTTATTTCCACAGACATATATATTCCTCACCCATTCTTTTGGAAGGTCGTGTACAGGTCTCGGAGAATCCAATGTTTTATGTCGCGGTACTGGAGCCGAATCTCGCGAGTCTAATGGATCGTATGGCCTTGACACCCAGACCGTTTCAGCTGACGTCACAGGCTGTGGTTTAATGTACTTGTAGTCACCAAACGAACCAAAACACGCGGCTGCCATGCCGTAGATTGCTATTTCTGCGTTTTTTGTAAAAAAACAATGGTTACCGAGTTCAGTTTTTATACATACAAATAGAAAATGTTATATTCCTCTTAAACGTACAAAACTGCAAAGTATTTGACAACCTATACGTTAAAACAAGTCCTCTTAAACTACGTTTCGCTATCGGCACTAATTTTCACTAGACCATTGCGCTGTTGTAACAACGATGTTTTTGCAAAATCCTTTTTTAATATCATCCATATTTACATCAATATAAGTAACACGAAAATCCATACTCGTGCAGAAACATCTCTTCATTCCTTCCCTGTCTGTTATCATTGACAGCATATCAAGTAACCCACTATACATGAATAGTTCGACCCTTTTGTTTTGGCTGCCACGCGCACAATAATGTAAGTGGATTCTTTTCAATTCTTGACAGTGTTGACCGTTGTGCTTGTAGTCAATATATCAATACAGTGAGTATGGGGCTGCTGGATGGTTAAGGTAACACTGTCCTGGCGAACAATGAGCAACAATAGAAGTTTTAAAAGGCTTCGAACACAGACTCCTTTAAAGGTCGCTTTATTTAAGCTGCTCTTGAAGTGCGGTGTAAAAATGTAAACATTGTAAGCTAATTCAAATTCAAGCCCACGGCACGTATTTAATCCACCATTCAATCTGTTTTTTGCGCAAACACAGTCGCAAAAATTAAAGCAATTACAATTACAAACTAAATAAAATATCAGACGAATTGATTTTTATGTACTCTATATGCTTTTCGCTCTCGTTTCGAGTTAATTATCTATCGATACTAAAAGGCAATAGGCCTATTCATTTGCATTATATACACGTTTTACACGTGGCTGTATTATAGACTAAAAATAAGTAAAAAATATTTTATGTCCCGGGAAAATATGATGTCTGTGTCTCAACATAAAATGGCGGTCGATTACGTAATCGGTCATTATTATGATGTAATATTCAGCAGGTTTGTGACGTTGAACTTAGTTTTCGACTTTTCTGGTGATGACTTTGTAATGTTTACTAATTAAGTAATAAATCATATTTACAGCAGAAATAACAACGTAAAAGGTAATGAGAGCAAGCGCTACAGATTCACCGTCTCAAAACGTTCCCCGAACGCCACTGCTTCGAGGGAATTCAGTGTTTACAAGACACAGTTCCTCGCCTTACTGGAACACACCAGCTCTTAGCGATCATACAGGTTCAAGCGTGTCTAATTATTGCGTATTGAAAAAGACTGGGTAGAATGAATATAAATGTAACTTACATTATCCTCGCGTGCCGAAACACAACAGTCGATATAACACGTGTTCATATACAGCACCTCTTGCCAGTTTATGCGATTTACCATGTATGTTACTTTGTGGGTGATTGCGAGTATTATAGTATAACACTGTTGTATTTGAATAAAAAAAAACTGCACTATTTTTGCAACAGAACATCTTCTTGATCAAAATGTGCCTCGTACACCAGTTTCAACGACATTGCTACGTAACCGTCTTACCCCTATCTGTTCCAGAACTCATGAACTGTTAACTCCAGGTCGAACACCAGCTTCGGTCGTACCGAACCTAATTACTCGTATGTATAGTTTTTATTTTGCTTAACTTTAGTATTAGTTACGTGTAAAATAGACGTTTCTATAAAAAGAATTTGTAAAATACTAAACCATTATTATTAGTAGTTTTAAAACACTTTAAAGTCGTGCACTTTTGGGCGAGACACTTCGCGGACATAATTTGTAACCCAGTGACTCAAATAATGGGTAGTAGCACCCTGGGTGACAGCAAAGAACATAGATATCAGCTATCTGTTTTATATCTATTTACTTTGGGTGACAGGGTAATGAGCCAGTTCTTTACTAACGAGTCCCAGGGCTGGAGTTTTTTTTTTATATCAATTTTTATTAGATTTCCTCTGCTGATGACATCACAATGACTGCTTATGACCTCACCAAGATCACTGATTACTTTGTAGAAAAAGATATTGCACATAACGTGGTGATTATCAAAAGTAAAGGTGGGAAGATTTTTTCTTTAAAGCCCTTTTACATTTGTCACGGCAGTGGTAAAATTGCCTGCCTATAACCCAAAGGTTATGGGTTTGGGGCTCAATGCTGCTACCATTATGGGTGTTTAAAACGAACACACCAAAAGAACAAAGATTGTTGTTGGCTGGTCACGCAAGGATAATTATAAATCAGTTACTTCCTTGTATTCACTTTTTTTCTAATTCCAGATTCCACAACTTTAGAAGCTGCTTCAGAAGTTACTTTTCCTGTTATTCGTGTTTTTCTGTGGGCAAGAAAAAAGTTGCATGATATAAAAGCAGATATAAAAATGGCAATGGGAGCTTGTGAGTTGGCTGGTCATGTGTTTACTGGGGAAAAGTATCATAGTTTGAGTGAAGATGGTATGTTGAAAGTGTATGATAAAGTCAGATTACAAGATTCCGTCTTCCAACAGATAGTACAGGATGTAGAAGCCAAATTAAACTAAGTAAACTTGAGTTGTTGAGTAAACTTTTTTTCTATCATAGTTTGATAACATAATCTTTATTGGTTAACAATATTGGGGTAATTTATTATTTTGAAGTATTGTTTCTTTATTTCCTTTCAAATAGACTTCCCCGTTCTAATCTAATTCTTTTCTTTGTTTTAACTATTGAAAATTTCTTCTACAGCTTTTATCAATAGCTTTATGTATCTTTAATTTATCTTATATATTTAAAGAAACGAATTTCTGAATACTTTAATTATCATCGCAACTGCTGTATTTCTCCAAACAGGTTAAATACAAAACAAAACGTCATTATAAACTATTAAGTGCTTTCAATACATCTTGAACTGCCGGTGTGTGAGATGCATTTCGTCCACAAATCTGCAATACAAAACTTGGTTAAACGTAATTGATGAACAGTGATCTGTTGTGTTTAACAGTTCCATGTATACAGTGGGGTGGAGGAAGACAGGACACCTTTTAGCACATAATATCCAAATATCGTTTTAAACAATTAACAACGGTTTATGAGGGTCGTGAGGGTGCGGTTTTATATTTTTTTGAATGTTTATTGTTTACTACCTAATCGGACAAAAATATAGGATGAAAGGTGTCTTATCTTCCCCCACCATATTATATAAAAGATTTGACATGCGAGTCGCGCTTTGTATTGCGGGTGATAAGGTTATATAATTACTTTGACGTGAAAGTTGGAACTATAAAATCCGATTATGTAGAGTGTGGCAACTACTGTTAATGTCTTGATAAATTTTAATTCGTTCGAAAAAGCGCATTCAACCCGTACGCAAGGACACCGTTTTGTCAGATAAGCAATTTTACATTACGTTATCGAAGAACTTCTGTTTGAATAAATAATTTGTGATTCATATGTCCTCGCGTAGCTGTACAACGTCAGTAGCTATTTCACGGATGATCTGTTTCATACACCTCGTGACGCTTACGAGTTACCACTTGTGTTTTAATTTGTGGGCGATTAAATATGTGAGTTTTTACCGGCGCCGTGGCATAGTGGTTAGCGCGCTCGCTGCTACCATTGTGGGCGTATGTACCCTTGGGCAAGACACTTAACGGCAATTGCTCCAACCCAGTGGTCACTAATGGGTTGTCCAAATTATCAGCCATAGATAAAAACACCCAAAAAAATAATCACCCACAAAGTAACATATACATGGTAACTCGTAAGCTGGCACGAGGTGTTAAACCCGTGTTATAACGACTGTCGTTTTCCGGCCACGCGAGGATAAAGTAACTTACATTGATTAACTTGATTGAGTGAATCAGGTCGAAAGTTTTTTTGTTCGCTATACGCCCATCTAACCTTATAGGTACTGATATATGCAACTTTACCTTGACATTGCGCTCGTGATAATCGGGTTTCTCTTATCTTGTTCAACCGTCATTACAGGTGATCCCCCTAAACCCGTACCCCACTTTGGATGTTCGATCCTCATCGGACGTCCGCGAGATGGAAGCATTTCCCTCAAAGTTGACCAATCTTCACACCTAGTGGTGCGGAGTGAGGGGTAAATATGCTTCTCTTCCGACCTCCTTGAAGTTTCACGTAGTGAACGTTCTCGGAGAGGCAACTGTTAGTAAAACAAATTATAATCAGTATAAAAAAAACTCGTAATTACATATATAGTAGGATGGGAGAAGATCACCTTTATAGCACATAATATTCAAATATCCAGATCGTATTTTAAACAATTAGAAACGGTGAATGAAAGTCGTGAGAATACAGTATTAGAATTCTTTGTTAGCTATACAAAATGGGACGCGGAAATAAAATGAAAAGTGTCCCATCTTCCCCCACCCTACTATAAACATTGTCCAGTGCGGGGAACAGGGATTAGTCCGTCCGTCTACTAGAGGTTATTAGTTAGCTATATGTTGTCTATTTGTAAGCCATACATAAAAAGTTTAATTATCCAAAAATTTACTATTAATAGGCAGTTATTCAAAACCGTTTAGAGTTTATTTCCACAGACATATATATTCCTCACCCATTCTTTTGGAAGGTCGTGTACAGGTCTCGGAGAATCCAATGTTTTATGTCGCGGTACTGGAGCCGAATCTCGCGAGTCTAATGGATCGTATGGCCTTGACACCCAGACCGTTTCAGCTGACGTCACAGGCTGTGGTTTAATGTACTTGTAGTCACCAAACGAACCAAAACACGCGGCTGCCATGCCGTAGATTGCTATTTCTGCGTTTTTTGTAAAAAAAAACAATGGTTACCGAGTTCAGTTTTATACATACAAATAGAAAATGTTATATTCCTCTTGAACGTACAAAACTGCAAAGTATTTGACAACCTATACGTTAAAACAAGTCCTCTTAAACTACGTTTCGCTATCGGCACTAATTTTCACTAGACCATTGCGCTGTTGTAACAACGATGTTTTTGCAAAATCCTTTTTTAATATCATCCATATTTACATCAATATAAGCAACACGAAAATCCATACTCGTGCAGAAACATCTCTTCATTCCTTCCCTGTCTGTTATCATTGACAGCATATCAAGTAACCCACTATACATGAATAGTTCGACCCTTTTGTTTTGGCTGCCACGCGCACAATAATGTAAGTGGATTCTTTTCAATTCTTGACAGTGTTGACCGTTGTGCTTGTAGTCAATATATCAATACAGTGAGTATGGGGCTGCTGGGTGGTTAAGGTAACACTGTCCTGGCGAACAATGAGCAACAATAGAAGTTTTAAAAGGCTTCGAACACAGACTCCTTTAAAGGTCGCTTTATTTAAGCTGCTCTTGAAGTGCGGTGTAAAAATGTAAACATTGTAAGCTAATTCAAATTCAAGCCCACGGCACGTATTTAATCCACCATTCAATCTGTTTTTTTTGCGCAAACACAATCGCAAAAATTAAAGCAATTACAATTACAAACTAAATAAAATATCAGACGAATTGATTTTTATGTACTCTATATGCTTTTCGCTCTCGTTTCGAGTTAATTATCTATCGATACTAAAAGGCAATAGGCCTATTCATTTGCATTATATACACGTTTTACACGTGGCTGTATTATAGACTAAAAATAAGTAAAAAATATTTCATTTCCCGGGAAAATATGATGTCTGTGTCTCAACATAAAATGGCGGTCGATTACGTAATCGGTCATTATTATGATGTAATATTCAGCAGGTTTGTGACGTTGAACTTAGTTTTCGACTTTTCTGGTGATGACTTTGTAATGTTTACTAGTTAAGTAATAAATCATATTTACAGCAGAAATAACAACGTAAAAGGTAATGAGAGCAAGCGCTACAGATTCACCGTCTCAAAACGTTCCCCGAACGCCACTGCTTCGAGGGAATTCAGTGTTTACAAGACACAGTTCCTCGCCTTACTGGAACACACCAGCTCTCAGCGATCATACAGGTTCAAGCGTGTCTAATTATTGTGTATTAAAAAATTGGGTAGAATGAATAAATGTAACTTACATTATTCTCGCGTGCCGAAACACAACAGTCGATATAACACGTGTTCATATACAACACCTCTTGCCAGTTTATGCGATTTACCATGTATGTTACTTTGTGGGTGATTGCGAGTATTAAAGTATAACTTAGTTGTATTTAAATTCAAAAACTGCACTATTTTTGCAACAGAACATCTTCTTGATCAAAATGTGCCTCGTACACCAGTTTCAACAACATTGCTACGTAACCGTCTTACCCCTATCTGTTCCAGAACTCATGAACTGTTAACTCCAGGTCGAACACCAGCTTCGGTCGTACCGAACCTAATTACTCGTATGTATAGTTTTTATTTTGCTTAACTTTAGTATTAGTTACGTGTAAAATAGACGTTTCTATAAAAAGAATTTGTAAAATACTAAACCATTATTATTAGTAGTTTTAAAACGCTTTAAAGTCGTGCACTTTTGGGCGAGACACTTCGCGGACATAATTTGTAACCCAGTGACTCAAATAATGGGTAGTAGCACCCTGGGTGACAGCAAAGAACATAGATATCAGCTATCTGTTTTATATCTATTTACTTTGGGTGACAGGGTAATGAGCCAGTTCTTTACTAACGAGTCCCAGGGCTCGAGTTTAGGTCCCCACCCACATAGAATAAGAAACAGTAACACCCAACAAATTTTAGCTGTTAGAAAAGAAAGTGTCGTAATAAAGGGCAAATGTGAAGTTAGCAACACAGCAGTTAGCCAAGAACGTTTCCAACAAGTTCCCGAGGTAGCCAACGTTAATAATAAAGATGATGAATCATTGCATTCCAAGAAGAGTGTGAGAAATAGGGTAAGATATGGCATATAGCTCATTTATTTGATATATAGTCGTTCTCAATCTTTCGTATAAAGTGCTGGGGTCATTTTATACTGGCGGTTTGTAGAAGTGCGTCTCAAACAGGTTTTATCGAAAAGTTATTTTTTAAATTTGACGAGTTCAATGCTTTTTTTAATATTACCGTCATATAAACTTTAACTGTAAAAATATAAGACCAAAAGTATTTAGCATAGTTGTAGCTTAGCGGTGCTGAGGTCCACGAAATTCATTAAGCTAAAAATATATTTTCGTACCCTGTATTTGGTAGAAAGCATATAATCAGTTCAATAACAGGACAGAGAGGATGACAGTGACTTGAATGAGTGTGAAAATACCGTCGAATTTTGTCTCTTCGATACGAAAGATGATACTATTTGGGGATGAGAGTTAAAATAATACGCTTGAAACCGAAAGAAACGGAACGACATCTTCTTTATTATGGTTTATTTGAATGCAAAAAACAAAGTCAGTAAATTTCTTACCAGTTTGGTGTGGGACTGGTAAGATGAAGTAAAAGCAAATCAAAAAATAGAAAACACATTTTGGCATGTTCTTCTGTACTTTTAAAATTTTTCGTTTTTTATTTTAACCTTAATATTTATTATTTTTCTCTTCACAATGCGGCAGTGCTGCACATGTATTACGTCTGTGTACAAATTGAAACTAATTTGAAAAATTGTAAATATTATCTTGTCTTCCAAACCAAGTTTCGTGGAACCGCCAACCCAGTTAATATTTGCAGTTTTCCTTGCCTGAGAGACAACAGGGGCCATACCGGTCGGTTAAAAAACGTTCTAAAGGTGTATATGTGTCGTTTCTCTGACGCCGTACTGGCGTTGTAGAATGATAAAACCCCTCGTTCGTAATCGAGGAAAATACCGATTCTGACGACTTTGGTTGCTCGTGCTGCTACGTGTGTTGGTACAAATATATATTCCTTATGGTGTTTATGTGTTGCTGAAAACCTGAGACAAAGGCATGGTATCAATTGTGACTATTTATATGGGCAAAGTGAAAGTCGATTGAAACGAAATATATATACACGTATTCTTTTACGGTCACTGTTCGCCAAACTGTGTGATATCATTGCGCAGTATATACTTGTAGTGCTAAGAGTTTTTATTAGACAACATAGCTATTTTAAAAAAATGTATTTTACAGCATATGTTGAGTACTCGATTGCTATTTTGTAAATATTTTGACCACATATCAGAAATTTGAAACCATGGCGCTATACAGGACGATATAGATTTATTTACTCTTACAAAATACCTGTCAGGGTAAGTTAGACACAAAGCCCATGAATTGTGTTCGTCAGCCAAAGTTTTCGTCCCCTGCATATGTTTGTATGCAACTCCCAACCTGTACTCCATGCTTCGGTTAACGGATACTTCCCAATACTGTTTTCCCTGAAAGAAAAACATGTTTGAACTAAATCACCAAATCTGTACAATTTGATAAGGGTAATTGTCAGGGGCGGATCTAGGGGGGGGCGAATGGGGCGATCGCCCCCCCTAGACCTGGCCGTAGAACAAAAAAAAATTTAAAAAAAAAAAAAAAAAAATTAAAAAAAAAAGTATGCACTTTTACATTAAAAAACTTTTAAATTAAAAAAGTATGCACCAGCACAGAGATATTGTTATGGATCCAGATGCTATTATTAACCGTTTTGCAAACAGTAAAAACCGCAGATTGGATTTTGTAGTGTAGGCTAAGTATTTTGGCGTCTATTTCGCTCGATTATGACCTTTCTTGTACATTATTGTTGTGTGTGTTTTCGGCGCTAAAAATACATAACTTTTGTCTGTTAAAGGTTTTCGAGTTTTTATTAACAAAATCGCCCCCCCTAAAGCAAATGTCTGGATCCGCCCCTGGTAATTGTAAACAGTCTATACAAGTAAGCTATCGCACGGAAAAGTGATATTGTAGCACGGAGCTCTGTATTACACAGGCAGTGAAGTCTCAGGTCTGAAGAAAAACGTAAGATGCTTGCCGTCTACTATATTTATTATATAGGTGGGGACATGTAAGGGCAGACTTCAGAAAATCATCAATTTCGACTTACTAATGCAACTACTTTAAGACTGTTGTACTTTACCGGTTGTGTTACCTGAGTTATGGAAGAATCACCGATCACCGTTGCGAATTGAGCTCGTTTTAATCTACCAGCTGCCACACCATTAGGTAGACTGTGGTAGCCGGGTGGTTTGGATTGATAAGGGTTGCTGGGAATAGTGAAACATATAGTAGGATGGGGGAAGATGGGACACAATTTCATTCTATTTTCTCGTACATTTTGGTAGTAAACAAAGAACATTTAAAGAATTATAAAACCTTGTCCTTGAACTTTCATAGACCATTGTTATTTGTTTAAAACACGACCAGGATATTTATATATTTTGTGCTAAAGGCGACCCATCTTTCCCCACCCCACTATATATGATTCGTGTTAGGACTAACAGTTTGACGTGCGATAATTGCTATACAGTAGGGTGGGGTAAGATGGTCGGTGTTTTGTTTTCGCCTTATTCGGTTGTGAACAAAGGATATTTACAGAATCATACACTTGGATATCTTTGTTTATGGTTAAAACCATAACTAGAAAACATGGGATATGTGTTAACGTCATTCACCATATCCTCCACACTTTTTTATATACAGCGTAGAAGACAATTACTTTGTTTGAGTTATGCATAAAAAAAGTTTTAGAATCCCACTACTTATCTCAGTTGGTCACCAATGAAGCAACCCATACTTATTAATGTGTCGCTAAATATACAAATCATACACATTTATCTTACCTGTTAGAAACAGAGTTAAAAGGTTGACTGTTTCTTACAGTCACACCGTTTCGTTCGGAACCGACATATTCAACCGATGTGTAGTTGGAGGAGACGCGCAGAGCCGAGTGAGCGGTGAATGCGTCCAGTTTGAACGAGAATCGATTGCGGTTCCCACTGCGTGAAGTTAACGATGTTACATCAAATTAAAGTTGATTAAACCTAACCATGGTTTTACCAGGGCTGTTATATTATCCAAGAAGTGGGGCCCTGCGAGGCGGTTTTTGTTCTATTTCCTCTTACAATTCGGTAGTAAACAAAGAACATTTGTAGAATTATAAGACCGTATCCTCATGATCCACATGGATCATTCCTCATTGTTTAAAACACGATCAAGATGATTAGATATTATGCGCTAAAGGTGCCCCATCTTCTCCTAACAATATTGTATACTAAAAGCTGGTACCGCTTGAAATAACAAACCATAGAGTTACAAAGATTTAGTAATAAACGAAGCCTAAAACCATATTGCTCTAAAACAGAGTACTATGCTAAAACTCAACACATTGTTCTCACCGTGGGGTAATCCCCTCCTTAATTACGACAGCAGTTGTATCACCCGTAGTGTCGATATTAACCCCGGATAATCTCACTTTCTCGATCTCGTCTTGCACAGAGTTAAGGTCCAACGTCGGACGAGGGGTTTCCCCATGTAGAAGAAATTTTCCCCCATTTTCACGCGGTGACGTGGTCGGGTCTTTATAATCTCTATATATAGCAAACACGGTTATTTAAGTTAAGAGCTAATACATTGTATCTCCATGAAGCTCTTATATATTGCCTCTGTATCCAGCTGTGTATTTTGCGCATTTTTAATTATCACAAATGTCAAATATAGGATTTATACAGAATGTATGATATATACTAGCATATGTATATTATACATATAGGTCAAATTTACTCACACGAGCGACAATCCGTTGTATTCCTGCAAAACAAAAACGTATTGGTAAGAAATATTTCTGTAATGTCATGGTTACCAAACACAACGTTATTGGCTTCAGATATATATATTTACTAATTGAACAAACGACTGTAATTCTGACGTTTTATCCCATCTTTTTTGGCATATATTACAAGCCATATGCATTCACGTTTCAACACGTATAAACACTCTATGTAAACACATTATATTCCAAGTGAGCACATACTTGTAACATCTTGACGTCTTCTTGAGTTTTAAGAACAGCATCAATCTGACCCCAAGCCGTTTCCTGCTGGTTCTGTACTCCGTATATAATGTTTATTCTTCTCTGCTTGATCTTCGCAAGCTCGCCCATGACGTCATCTTCTTTCTTCTTCACCCGTTGGATCAGCTGTTCGAACTGAACATGAATTCTTTGCTTCAGCTCTTCGCTACTTGTCTGGGAATATTATTTTGAAAAACACGAGAAATGAAAGTGCCATTAAATTACTATGCGTATCTTCAGTTAGTTTCAATTTACTTTAGTTAAAACTTATATAGTACTGTGCGGGAAGATGGAACAACTTTAGTACATTATATGTCCTGAATCCTGACCGTGTTTTAAACAATTAACAATCGCCCGAGGGAGTGAGTTGTGGATAAACGGTTTTATACTTTTTGAATGTTCTTTGTTTACCACCAAATATGGTCCAGAAAATAGAATAAAAAAGTGTCCCATCCAATCCCACCTTATTATATGTTAGTCTTTATATTTTAAACACGTGTAATTTGATTTCTGTTCATATTAAACGGCCCCTTTTATATATCTTGTTTTCCCTTTTACACTGCTGTGCTCCGAACTTGGGTACTCAAGCAACTTGTCGCAAATCTGCAAGCTGTGTAACTTTGCTCACGATTTAGTAACGTTGAAGTTGTTCTAGAGGATCGGGGGTTTAACACTCACGACGTATTTAACGATGATCAAGTGGATCGGGGCTTACGAATGACTGCTTCAAGTCGTTTTCACTATAATACAGCTATCGTATTGAAAATGTGACGTATAGCGTACTTTCTATAACCTTTAATTGTTCGACAGTGCCTCACACCTATTTTGTTACATACGGGAGGTGTTTAAAGGGTATTAGGCGAACAGTATTATATATTTTTTAAACTGGACAATTTAACTTTTGTATGCTGGTAGTGTGGGGAAAGATGGGACACCATTTTATTCTATTTTCTTATCCTATTTGGTGGAAAACAAAGAATATTCAAAGAATTATAATACCGTATTCTCGCGACTCCCACAGGCCATTGTTAATTGTTTAAAAGACGATCAAGATATTTAAATATTATGTGCTAAAGATCTTTCGTCTTCTTCCACCCTACTATATTACCTGATTTGTTTACTTAGCTTGGTCTACAACTCTACAGGTAGGCTAATGTAAAAATTTTCGTATACGAAAAAACGAGTTATCTTGTGTATATAAATATAGTGTGTTTCAGTTACGAGAGTACTTCATTGCGACAAGCTACAGCACTCGTCTTGTTCGACTCTTCACTCGAAAAGTTTTAATGAACGTCTATTGTAAAGCTAAGCGTGGCTAGCGTAGTCCGATTGTTTGTTTACGAGTTTTAGAGAGTGATTTTCACGTCTTAAAAACACCTATTAAAGATTGCGACTGTATAGTAGTTTGGTCAAGTGACCAAGATAAGATCAATCCCGCAAAGTGGTAAAATTCAGAGTGCAATCTTTTTCTTCTACTACTGTAGGCGATAAGCTTGTATTTGTGCGGTAATTTGAAGTTATAGACCAAACTGTAATCCAATTGTATAAATTTATAGATAATTAAAACCATATATCCAACCTCCGCAGTTTTTCGCTTCGTCCTCATTTGTGAAATGACGTTTTCGATTCTTCGTTTACGTTCAGCAAGATTAACCTGGAAAATAATATTTACTTATATTTCATTAAACTTAAAATAATAGAAATAAGGTATAGAATTGGATGTCCAAATACTTACACCAAGATGTATGGCTATAATACTTCAGTGTATTATCAATGCAGTTATTAGGCTCAGTGCTTGTGCAAACATAAATATAAAGGTTGGGGTAAAAGGTTCATGTTTTCATTCTCATTTACCTCCATGCGCCAACGTGCCCATCTTACCCCATAGCAGTACTGTACTCTAAAATGAATCAAACGATTTTTGAAGATTATGATTTTGCTACTTACACGAACTCTTTCCGCAGCAGCAGGAATGGGCGTCACAGTGTGGTCCTTATGACGTTCGAATGCGCATTTATAACACACAGATTGTGAGCATGCGTCACAGTAAAGGACAGCTTCTAACGTTTCTTTTTGTTCGTCGTGATTTGGACAAACCGACTTCATAAAGTTGGGAGGATTTTTCTGTTGTAAAAAATTACCGAATCGGTAGAAATGTGGGTTAATTGGTCAACTCACTCCGAAAGCCTAGTTCTAGCCTTACTCATAGGACCTCATTCATATGGAATAGCATAGAAATAAAGGCGATTTAGTGTTGATTGTAAAATATTATAAAATGAATTCTTCGACGAATTTATGTTTCATGGTGTAAATTTTTATAAGCGGCCGCCAGTCCAATTAAAAACATAATTTGGCTATTTTAAAAAGTGAGAAAATTTAAATAGAAAACAACGAAATTCAAATAAATTATTCACCGATGAAGTTACTCGTAAGCGGCACAAGCTGTATGTAACAGAAGACCCGTGTTATAAAAAGTGTCGTTGCCCCACACCACGAGAGTGCAAATAAGTTACATTCAATCATCATTCATTCGTTATGAAATGTTTACACTCAATCTTTCTTCAACTAACCTGTTTTGGTTCACGATTATCTTTAGTTTTCCAATTCCGCAAATTTCCATTCTTTTTCACCCCATCCAGTGCCAATGGCGGGACTTGAACCTCATCTCCCTTGTCTTCAGATAAAACTTCCATCCTTCCCCCGAAAAAGTTTCGCTGATTTCGACGTAATCCACTCACGTCGTTAAGTTTAGTAGGCAGTGTGTAGCTTTTCTCAAGCCCGCTTGATTTTGTATTGAATTTGCTTTCAGTGTCCAGTGACTTGGAATTGCTGTTGTTTTCTTTGTCTAATTGATGAAATAACAGGCAAAGTTACTTTTCATATAATTTTAAAAATACCTTGTCTCGTAAAGTATAGTAGGGTGGGGAAAGATGGAACACCTCAAGCACCAAATATCTAAATATAAAAACGGTTTTGTATTTATTTGATTGTTTTTTGTTTGCGACCAAATGGAACGATAAAATAGAATGAAAAAAGGTGTCTTCCTCCACCCATCTTGCCCCACCCCATACTATATACTGAGTTTGCTCTTCAGTAAGGCAATAAATGAAAGTTTTATTGCACCAATGCTTGCTTGGCATGCCATTTGGCGCTAGGCTGTTCAAAGTAATTAACGCCTGTAGAATAAACCATACTTTATCTTTGTTACAGTACACCATAGCAGCCTTCAAAAACTATACTATGCTTGGTAGCATCAGAAGCAGAATATTCCTAATTTCCTATAACGCCTAATACTTGCTGTGTAAATCATAACACTGCTATATAGAGTGCTACTACACATGTGCTTGTACATGTGAAGTGATGATTATCAAGTTCAATCAATAACTTTGCGGTTTTAGTAATTGTTCCAATGTTTCCGATGCTATATGGCTTAATATGTAGTGGGCGTGTACTTTAACGTGTTTAAACGACTCGTTTTGTTTCTATTTCTTTTTAACTATTTTAATTTTCCATTCTGAAGTAAGTATTTACCTACATATATCTTTACAGTGAACACATATGGTTAGATTCTTTAAGATAACAGGTTCTGCACTTCACATACATATAGCCTATATGTTGTGTTAGGTTTTAAACTTAAACAATTTAAATTCTTACTTTTCTCAAATCTTGAAGTTTGTTTATCTCCTGCAGTGTTTCCAGATTGTTCATTTCCAACTTTGGAAACACTTTTCCTCCTCCCGCAAGTACACAGACAGTTCAGGTCGTCTTTCCAACTATGTGGCTTGCTCGTATCCGACTCTGTCCCTGCTTGCTTATCAATCGTCGTATTCACAGCAGTACAGTCGCCGTTTCGTCTTTCAGTGCAGCCCGGGCACTTATTCAAGCTCCCTGGTTCGCTTCCCTCCATCGAGGGCGTTACGTTGTTCTTAAGTACCAAGTTGACATCGAATTGGGGTGATGACGTCACACAGTAATACGTAACAGATAAAACACTTGAGTTCTCAGAAGACGTTTCTCACACGATCAAAGTTTTAGAAACAAAGCTGGTACATATATACGTCATTTCATCCATGTCTGACAATACCAACATGTAATAAGCATTACAGAAATATTTCAGTAAAATTTTAACAAAAATATTTATTTTAAATAGGTATTTAGCCGAACATTAAAATTCATATTTTAGAAAACTAGCATTTAGATTTAGATTCTGTTTTATGCCTAACTGTCAATCAATATGTTCGCTTTGCTCATTCCGGCGCTTTAAAACTAAATAGAGATTAATACAAACATGCATTTCTGCTTCCCTGAGAACATTTTTAAACGTCGTACATATATCTACTATATACGGTATCGTATACAAATACACTACCATTCGTAACTTTAATTTTTAATTCTTGTAACGCAAATATAAAGCATACAGCGGGTTTTTAACATCCTGTTTACAACTCACTGAGTAATATTGTCATAACTTATAAATTATTGTTATATAGACTTAACCAAAAACAGCATTTGCCGTCTTTATAACAACATTCAAGTTTCCCTTGACTTTCTTGCAAATATAAGAGTAAAATTCTCATAGCCTTAATTACTTGAGTCGTCTACAAGAACATGTATCGTTCAAACAGCGTGCTGGTACTTGGTGCTTGAATAGCGACGAAAGCGCAATAATTCCACTTTCCCCTCTCCATGGTGGAATGCGGGCAACAATAGCTGGTCACCAAACCGCTTCTTCAGTGCTTGGGCGACTCAAGTAGTTGCTTATAAAGCGGTTCCTGCCTCTGTAGCCTAGTAACCAATCGATCGATGACGATCGCAGGAGAAGAGATAACGTGGGATGCCTGATGTCTCAATCTTTGATGCTCTGAAGAAAGAAATTCATTTTTTCCTTCAGGTTGGCTCGTTTTGCTCTGAGGTCCGGCGTAGTACACTGTGATTTTTGTTACGAAGAAAAAATGATTTATTGTAAAACAAGCTTTTCAAGAGTATTACTCTTTACGCATAAAGTGAAGACGGTCGAGGCTCGTCGCTGCTGGAGCGCGGGCGTGTGTATGTGTCCGTGGGCAAGACACTTACCGACAATTGCTCCAATTGCTGTTTTTCTGCCATAGGCTACCTTAATTGTTAGTTTGTTATTACAACGAACGAATATAATTAACTCGAGAACGGTCATTTTGACATGCCACTAGCCTATTTTTCAGGGCACCAATGGTAATCTAGAGCTGCTTTGTTGGTTATTTCTTGTTTGATTTCATTAAACTTTGTAAAATGTGACGGAAAAGGAATAATTCAACCTTAATTGTGATAATTGTAGTGCGTTTTTATTAACTACAGCTGTAGGACTACTCTTCTGTTAATTTTTATGATATTTTATATCAGAAATACCGTAAGTATGGATAAATTCCTACTAATAAAATACACCAACACAGCGCCCCACCAGTCCCCGCTTTTTATACCAATAAACACTTGGTCCCATCTGTTTTAGTCAGTGATTTCCGCCTTTTTCTTTTATTAAGTTATAAAGATTTCTCTCGTTTAGTTTATAAAAAGCTGCATGCATTTAAAACATTTTAAATTTTTTCAACGTGAATCACAACAAATAAGAATGCCCACTTTTAATTACGTTGTTTCGATTGCGTTTTACAAATAGTTTCAATCTTCAGTTATTAGCAGTTTGCGGAACTATAAACATCACGTGATTTGCCATTGTCATTTGATAACAATATTGTGACGTCAATACTATTTTGAATTTCACCAAACGCTAGAATTCATGTAGGCTGTAGTCATCTATTATATATGTAGGTTCTACTCTGTATCGTTGGGGAAAGCCAAGCATTTAATTTTGGAGTTCCAGGAATAAACATTTTGCTCGCGTATACCAGCAGTATAGTGTATCAAGTTAGTTTACCTAGAAAATAAAATATATTTTTTGTACTTTTGTCCATTTTGGTTTAAAACAATGAAACCAACTTATTCGTTTGTTGTAGTTGTAGGATTGCAACATTTGTTATTAAACTCAGTTTTACTACGAACGCTACACCAATGCGTCATCGCCCGTGCCTTTTTCTTTTATTTTTTGTTTTATTATGACGTCAAATTACTCGTTGTTGCGTAACAATAAGAAAAAGGATCTGGGTTATCTTGTCCATTGTCCAGCCACAGAAGCGACAAAAGATAAAACGTTTGTTATTTGGAGCCATTTTGTTTAATATAAACAACGTTATTTGTGTGTAATCACTGCTGATTTGATAATATCAGTTACAAAGCTCAAGTTAGTCTTAGGATCGAATGTACGATAATTTTTATGTTGCGAAAAAGTAGAGTTATTTTAACTAGTTGTCTATATATTTAAAGGGAAGTTGTACAGTTTAGCTTGTGTTTATTTTACTGAACAAATGTTCAGTCATTAAGTCTACTAGTTATTATGTTTTGTATTCACAACTAATTGTTACTAATGTAAGATTATGCATTAATTCTGTTAATGTAAACAATATAAGATATATATAGCAGAAAATGGTTTTGTTTGTGGCATTAGTTTTCATACTTCTAGTTTACTCATTTTTTATCAATATCTTCTGGTTTAGGTATTTAGTTAAAGTATATAATTATTTAAGACTTTTGAGGAAACTTAAGATGGCACGTACCAAGCAAACCGCTCGTAAATCTACTGGAGGAAAAGCTCCTCGTAAACAGCTGGCTACCAAGGCAGCGAGAAAGAGTGCTCCCTCTACTGGTGGAGTGAAGAAGCCACATCGCTACCGACCCGGTACTGTCGCTCTTCGTGAAATTCGACGATACCAGAAGTCGACTGAGTTGCTCATACGAAAACTTCCATTCCAACGTCTTGTTCGTGAGATTGCTCAAGACTTCAAGACCGATCTTCGCTTTCAGAGCGCTGCTATTGGTGCCCTTCAAGAAGCAAGTGAAGCTTATCTGGTCGGCCTTTTCGAGGACACAAACCTTTGTGCCATCCACGCTAAGAGGGTCACCATCATGCCCAAGGATATACAGCTCGCTCGTCGTATTCGAGGCGAACGTGCTTAAACTGGTGGCGCAGCTTTGCTGAATGCTCAGAACCCATTGTACATAACTTATCCCCATAAACACTTGATTGTCTAGCACCGTAGTTGGATGTTTTTTATATGAGCCTGATAATATGTTTTACCAACATAATTCCTGAACGTAATACTAGCAACCACTTCGACAGTAACTCAAATTCACTCGACCACAAAATAAGATGTTTTAAAACTAAGTTTTCAATTTTTTTTCAATGAATAAATATTACCTCGCTTAAATGATAATTTTGTAACAATGTAAAAGTCCGGATTAAACCCAAACCAACCAAGGTTCAATAATATTGTGTTTTGTTTAATTTTGTGTTTTACATTTATTAACCTTGATTTCCAGCTTAACGTTTGACTTTGTATTATTTTCATGGGGGAGTCAAGAAATCTAAGTGTTTAATATTAAAAGCATTTTAAATTAACATTAGTGGTAATACTCAGTTAAAAATTAATTTTGTTCAAACAGTCTGTTTTATTAATGTTCGCCCAAATAATTATAATAACTAGAATTTTTATCTAAATATTAAACAGCAGACCATCATTTTTTAAATTTGATTAATTTTGAATGTGTATAGTCAGCTGCCAGTAATTTTTATCTTCTGTGTTTCTGATTTGTGTCTAATGTCTACTTTTAAACCGACAGTCTTTCACTTGTAAACAGCTTTTTTAAGACAGAATTTGCTTAAATTTATTAATTGACAATTTTACATTACTGGTTTCTTTTGTTAACACTGTTAATTAAAATAGTTGTCTACATAAAAACTTTAATTTCTAAAATTTTGCAAACATTGTTTTATGTTTAAAATTAAAATAAAAAATTGTTGGGTATAATTCATTTTAATAATTCAAAAATTTCAATACGTAATTGTCACATTTGTTTTGAAGTGCATGTTAATGTTGTACATATTCGTAGAAGTAAAACTACAACTAGGAAAGCCATGCTGCAACTATATAAGTTATTGTGTAAGTGTGGGATTTAAACACTGGATATGCTTGCCCCGTAATTACTTAAGAAAACTGAGGTTAGAGGCAAAATGGATGAGCCTGGACCTTCAAACCACTGTAAGTTATCCAATTTGTTATAACATTAGCTTATTAGGTCAGTTTTATACATACACATAGTAAGATTACTAACTGCAAGATACTGGGTTCTAAGCTTTTTAAATGTTGAATTTGTTCTAGGGCAGGGGTTCTTAAACTTTTTGAAACACGCCCCCCCAATGAAGATCTCAACACACTTGCGCCCCACCCTCCCTTTTTGTTAAATTATCACAGTGGTGTTCAATTAATTTCTGCCATGATCCACCACATCCAAACCTGACAATCGGACATGCTTTAAACCGTGCCTCCTTGGTTGACTGTATTTGTATTATTGCGTAAAACCCATTATCGCGATCAACGCAAAAGTGAAATCAAATACCCGTGCGGTTTACGTTTGCGTCGTATAGTTTAACCTCATATTTACCATGTTTTTCTTAGCCAGGTAGGCTGTTTGTTACGAAATAGTAGGAATTCATTGTATCATAATAGCGATTGTTTTGCCTGGAAATTAATTACGACATAATAGCAATTCACACGGCGATTATTAGCGTCATAATAGGGATTGACACCTCATCATTTAGTATGTGTAAGAGGTTTAAAAACAGAGTTGAAGGTTTGCTATTTTAATTTAATTTTGCGTGTGTCGTATTTAAGCCTTTTGAACACCAATGTGATAACACTTTATTTTATAGTTTTTCGCGCCCCCCTTCCGAGTGTTTCACGCCCCCCTAGGGGGGCGCGCCCCCCAGTTTAAGAACCACTGTTCTAGGGCAAGACACCTAATGGTAATTGCACCAAGCCACTGGTCATGTCTGTATAATTTGAAAGTCCAGGAAAATATAGAGCACATCTGAACCTTACAAAACTAATGTTCCATTTCTTTGGAAAGAAACATGCCATTGGTTTGTAGAAAAGATAATTACCACCAAAGAAGTAAACAAATCAGTCAGTTTAGCGTTATAAATGGCTTGTGTTTCGATTTTACGTGATTAAATAGTCATGCGAAGGACACGGATGGTAGTTGCATCTAGCCTTGAACCCGTGGCCTTTATGATGCAAGCCCTCTAACCACTGTGGCATAGAGTTGGTAACATGCAGAAAAAACATCACACAAATTATAAACTGTAATGTTGCTGATTTTATAGTTGTTGCTTCACAAAATAGTGTTCTTTATCTTTTTCCATGATTTTTAACACACTTTTACCATGTTTTAATTAAACTAAGATTTCGTATAACACCAAATTCCATAATGGCCGGTGGGCGGTGTTATTGTTATTTGAAATATCAAATATAAATCATTGTTTTTGACATTACCAGCTTCTTTGTTGGAAGACACCTCAATAGAGATGCAATTAATGGAGGCACAAGCTTGCATTGCAAGGATGAAACAAGAGAAAATACAATTAGAAACAGATTTTGAATTTAAACGAAGTAGAATAAAGGAACTTTACTTTGCAAAAGAGAGTAAGTGTTCTTATTTCTTAAGTGATTTGTGTAGGCTGCCCATTAACCCATAACGTGTTTTGTTAGCTGTAGTTTTTACTTTTCCAACCATCCAAGCAACAAGGAGTAGCCTACTTTAAGCTGTGCTATGTTGCGAGTGTGTAAATATCAAATCTTAATCCTTGTTTTAACAACTGATTTTAAACTGTAAGTAAACAAAATTAAGTTTCACAACATAATGAGCTTAACATTTTAAAGTTTAAAAACAAAACTATGTTGAAATTGTCAAATTAAAAAAAGCCCAAACATAATAACATATATAGTGTTATTACCAAGCTGATTTGACCATTGTTGTTGGCCAACATATACGATATCATTATACCTGGTAACTTGTAATGTATCTTACATGAGAAAGCGTTTCTCAAGTTATTTCTACTCCCGATCAATTTTTATTTTATATATATATATATATATATATTTAGATGTTGTACCACTTAATCAAAAAGCACAATGCAATGCACAAAATCATTTTGTTTTAATTGTTAGGTTAGTAAACCTATAAAGTTGCTTCTCATATGAAAGACCTTCGCGTACCACAAGTGGTATGCATACCATAGTTTTAGAAACCCCTCACAGAAATAACTTTCCTTTGCATTGTGTTTTGCAATTAGCTTGCAACCTAGATGTTCATAGTCTCATAGACAATACGTTTACACAGAATACAAATTGATTTTCATGCTGTAATATAAGCATTCTGGATTTGTGTAGCAATAAAATCAATATTAAGGGAAATATTTTGTTAAATAAAAGCCAATGTTAAAAATAGCTGCAGAATTTTGTCCAACAATAAATTAAAGTAAAACCAGGGAAAGCAAAAATTAACTAAAATATAGAAGATATATATATATATATATATAAGTCAAATTGTTTTTATTTTATTGCTTTATTTGTAGTCAATTCTATATAAGCCAATCACATGATTTATGTGACGTATGGATTAACGACTATTTAATGTTATAACTTTAACTTCGTTAGCACGACTTTATTAATGTTTAATCTTTCTGTAAATCCATTCAGCCACCATAAGAGAACAGAATGCCAAGCTGTTTGAAGCCAGCAAACAAATAAGTGAACAGCAACAACAGTTTGAGCTTTTGAAGGAAGAATCAGAGAATATTAAAATGATTGCATCAGTTTCTGAGAATACTAAACAGGTGGGATGTTGCGTGTGTGGGTTTGTACTATGTAGGTTGCACAATTTGCTAAATTGGCTGAAACTTTTGTATTGGTATGACAGTTTGCAATATAGCTATTTTGTGTATGTGTTTAAGTTGTACGCGGTATACCTATATGTGTCTGTCTATTAATAGCATCTTTAAATGTTGGGTTAAGTTTTAATGTAGATAATATGCTTTCTTTTAATTTGATTAAATTGTTGATTTTACTTAGCTGTTTTTTAGTGTCTTATATTTGACAAGATGACAAGCTGTAGTTATATCTGAACTGGGCATGGGTGCCTAACAGGCAGGCCTGGAATTTTCTGCATAGCATTATTTAGTAAAATTATAACCAATACGTTAGATTTGCTTTGTTACATAACTGTTTGGCTTATACTCTGTTACTTCTACTACCAGTCATAATGAAAATATTCTTTAAGCCAAACAGTCTTTCAAAGGGTTCATCTGGTATAAAAAAACATAAAGTTTTTCCGATATATTATCTGCTTTCAGGCAAAACTTTAAGTCTGACAAAACCCCAGAAATACACTACGTTTTTTTTCATACCCATGTTTGGCTTATTGTTGGTAATTCCTATTATTATTAGTTTTCTATTCCCATACAAATAAATTTGTTAATATTTAAATCCTCCGATACTGATTAGGAAGCAGTGGAAGAATTGAACAAACATCATTTACAAGAAATAGAATCGCTTCGTTGTGTTTTACAAGGTAAGAAGCATGTTGTTCTGTTTAAGACCTGCATCCAAACATTAGTTATATAATTAAATCTGAGAGTTTGCCAGCAAGCTTGGATTACATTTTTATTAATCTGTTTCTTTCTAAATGATAAACAACCAAAAAAAATTAAAAAATGTCTCGTGACCACAATTTTCGGCCCCTAGATTTTTTCATAAAATAAAAAATGTCACAGACTTATTTTATGTTTAGTGGTTACATATCAGCATAATGCTGGGAGGCGGGATTGGTTGGGGGCACATTTATATGAAACAAGTTTGACTTATTGGTTGTTAATTTGTACTGCTAAATGCACTGAGGAAATTCCAGGGTAGGCCTGCCTAACCTACCAGCCCAGGTTTGGCACCTGTGTTCATTAGATTATATAATGCTCCTGCTTGTTTTCCTCCCAGATTCAATGGAGGAGCAGAGAGTAGATCTTCTTCGTCAGTTTGAGCAGGAGAGGAGGAGATGGGAGGATGAAAGATCAAGGATCGAACGTGAGCGAGATGATGCGGTTGCTGGGAGCATGAAGAGGGAAGATGATGAACAAGATATGGAGGATCGGGAGCTGGAAGCGAGCATGATGAAGGTGGGGTCATCATTTATGGATTATATGTGGTTGAGGTTGTTGTTAAGGAATTGGGATGAGTTTGGCTCATTACCCCAAAACCAAGGCCACTTATACGTCTTTCATGCGACCAGTGTCATATTTGCGTCATTGGCACCAAACTTGGGGTGGTAGGGTAGGTTGGGCTTATTACAACTATCAAGTTAGTCTTGTTTAGTAAGAATACGTGTCTAACTAGACATGATGCACCTGTGTTTTAAAAGCTTGCCACATAGAATTTGTGAATGTTTAGAGGCGCACCCACAAGGCCTTAATGGAATTTCTCTCGATTTATAAGTTTATGTATTTGATACCACAGGCACAAGAAGAAGCAGAGAAACTGAAGTCTGTAGTTTTACCGCTAGAAAAAGAAATTAAAGATTTAAAATCAAAACTTGTAGAAATGGAAGAAAGATTAAGACAATTTCAAAATGCAGAAAAGGATTCAAAACCAAAGGTTTATTTAAATAATTTTTACTTGTTGTTGTCTTTTTTTATTTTAATTTTTGCATGAACAGTGTCGTAGCTTACTGCATGTATGTTGTGTGTTTCATTTCGTTGCTTAATTAGTTGCAAAATAATCATTAGTTTTGTATCATCCTTGTTGTAGCAGCTTTTTGCTGAAATTTTACATTTTCGTTTTTCCACTGAAGCGGCGTTTGGAGAAAAGTTACAGCGACGCGGGTATGCGTCGGAATTCTTTGTTTGAATTCAACCTCTTTGAAAAAGTGAGTAACCAACAAAGTATGGACGTTCATTTTTTGTCACTATAAATTCCTTTGGGATAATTACAGTTTTGTTTTCTTTTTTTCAGAATTTATCCACGAGTAGTTTGTAGTATTTTGTTGAAGAATTTGTGACGATTTGTAATAGAAAAATAGATAATGCTTGGGTTTGGAATAACAATGTAGTTTTAGAATATATATCAATATCAATAGCAAGTAGCAACAAGTAGAAACATTCTTTAAATATAATATGTTCCAGCTGTCCTTTTTAAAGTTTATTTTTAAAATTAATTTATTATGAAAAGAATAATCTGCTTAAAAGTTTACTTATGTAAATTAATCCTCTTATTTAATCATAGGATCTTTAGCAGTTTCACAGACTTCAAGGTTAACTTTAAACAGCCTAACCATACACAGTAATTAATATGTTATAAATATCAGTTTTTTATTACAATCGTTGTTATACAGTAGCCCAGCCAAAAAATAAAGGAGTGGTTTCAATTTTTCCTTCCTTTATTTTTGTTAAGTGGTGTAAGCAGGGGGGTTTCGAGGGTTGCCACCCCTTGCCTGCACCACTGGTATTAGATATTATGTTTCTTCCCCAACATGAATATGGGTGAAATTATTGTGGTTTGTTGAAGGAATCGAGCCAAGATGCCGAAAAAGTTTCCTTGAATGAACTTGAGGAATATGTGGAAGTGGTAAACTCACAACGTTTGGTGTTGCAGCAGGAAAACGAGGTTTTAAAGCAAGAGATGCACGAAAGTGAGTGGTTTATATGAATAAAAGTAACTTGTATCTTTTTTTAGGTAGAGTTGTTAAATTTAGAGGGAAAATGTAAGAAATAATAAATAATTTAAACAGGACTTAATTTGTACTTTTTTTCTATTTGTTAATGTATGTTAATTTAAACTGGTCCTTATTTTTCGTGGTCCCAAGGGGTGCTTGTTTAAATAAATACCAACTATATTTCATTTGAATTGAAACACTGACAGGAAATAATAAAGTGAAGCTGTTTCAACAATATTAACATAACCTGTGTCTGTTTTTTGTGTTTCAATTGTTCAAGCATAGTGTAATGTTATTAAATGATTCTTGGTTAAGGGGTAAGAATTTCCCTAACTGTACATTTAAACCTACTCCACTGCCGTGTTGCAAAAATGTTCTTACTGATTTATAGGCAAGTTGCTACATGCCCTACTGTGTAAAGTTGTAAAACAATTTGATTGAAACCATAAACAAATTTAGAAGGTCCAAGTGTGGCATAAGTCTTAAACAGTGGTTCCCAACCTGAGGGTGTGACCAAAAAATGTTGCGAACCACTGGCCTAAAAGTTTGAGGTTTCTAAATTAATTAAATGAGTATATTTAAACCCCAAGCTCCGAGCACTTAGTTGTCATCCACCCAAAATTTACCTCGTTTGTAGATTCGTAAAAAAAGTAAATATAGGGCACTAAATAAAATGGTTTAGTAAATACAAAATACTACCCCATTTTTAGATTTGTCTGCACACCCAAAGTAAACAAATATTCGATTTAAACTTTTCCAAACACCCCACAGTGTGTCGATTGTTGGAGAATGAACAAAGTAAACACAAAGCAACGAAGAAAGATCTCACCGCAGTCAATCATCAACTTAATGAATACAAGAGCATTGTGTTGGTGGGAGAATGTGGGGTATTCCCCAAAACCAGTACCATACATGAGGAACCCCAGGTTTGAGTTGTTTGATAAATAAACTTAAATGTTACCCTGAATGGTCTAGCAAGTAAATTCCCAGGTTAATTTTACAAATGTCAAGTGTCTGTATGACATACATGGCAAAGTATCGCCTTTGTTTGCCATCTACCTTGTAAATGTTACAAACATCAAGTGTTTATGTCTGTTTTGATGCAATGTTGTGTTGCCATAGACCTTACCTATAATCTGTGTCTTGCCTAAAATGCCCCAGTAAAACTATCCCATTAGCTGTAATACATCAATTGCTGTATGGCCTACCTTAAAATGTAGCAGACTATCTATTCTAACAGTAAATTACAAATGTGAATCTATGGACTTGAATGTTTGGTCTGTTTTTATCACCACCATAAAATTGAAATGCAAACATTAAACATGCTGAAAAACAATTTACTTTCCTGCTAGTTTAATATATTGACCATGATTCCAACATAACAATGATTAGTTTCCAGATAGGGGTGCCAGCAACAACAGCATTCTCTAACATATATCCAGCCTTACTAATGTAACTGAATTATTGATTTGAAGCTGAGCCTTCACGTGCATGCCACGAATGCATGTTGTGCACTGATTTCGAAACGCTGCAATTTCTGTTGTGCATTAATACATTTCTTTTTAATTTCTTTTTTTTGCAATTTATTCAATCACACACAATTAAGATTAATTGCTATTATACTGCATTGTGATGTTAATAAAAAATTCATGAACGTTTAATTATTAATTTTAATATTAAATCTCATTAAAGAATTGCGCCAATTAGAGCTTGCATTTATTACTGTCTTTAATTAAAAGAAAATGTTCCTTGTATTTTTTAATCATTATTATAATATGCCATATGTGTTTTTGAACTAGCACCTTTTTCTTTGATATTAATGGATTACAATAACGTTATTTACTTGTTCTGTGTTTCAGTACGTAAACATCAACATAGGAGTTACTGAGGCCGATAACATTGCTTCAGATAATCTACAACATGTAGCAGCTGCTCTTGAGAATTGGTGAGTTAGCCTGGCATGCAACAATATATTTGATAACAAAAATAAACAGTTTGGAATAAGTTTTGTACTTGTGAAAAATCAGAAGTTCTTTTTTAGTTTTGCACCAGCTCCGTTGCGAAATAGTTTGTGTGACTACTTCTAGTCCAGAGTTTAGGGTTTAATGCCGGACTGCGTTACTATTGTCGGCATATCGATATGTGTCTTTGTGCAAGACAATTGCTCCAGCCATCCGTATAGGTTGTCTAAATTCACAATTATACTTTTACAAAAACACAACAAAACAATAAATTAATAAACCTTCAAACCTTAATAGTTGCCTGCCACACAAGACACAAATAATGCTTACATATTTACATATTTCCCTTAAAATTAATTACTTTAAATATTTAATGACCCTGAAAACTAATTCCTTTATTTTTACGCCCTTAAAATCAATAGCTTAATTTCATTTACCTTATTTTCACCCCAAACTTTCCAGTGAGCTGACAGAGCAAGATACTCCATCATCACAGCATGCTATGGTGGGGAAACCAGCCTCTATGTTACATGAGGTCATCGAACACGACACGATATCTATGTCTTCAACTTCTTCCACACCTGGTGCTACTTTATCCATTGTTGATGATACTTCTTGTAATAGAGGTAAGCTATTGCATAATTGGACACAATGTGTAGGAAACAGAACAAAGTGGTCACTAATGGATTGTCTAAACTGTTAACACACTTAAAAATATTACACACAAAGTTATATAAGTAGTCACTCGCGAGCACGAGGTGTATGAAACAGAACACATGTTTATAACGACAGTCGTTGACCAGCCAGGTAAGATGCATTTCAAGTCTTGAACAAATATAACATTTCAATGTTTGTAACAATTTAACATAATCTAAAAATATGGTTCTTGATTTTATTTACATTATGCCTGGTAGCAGAAGTAAGACAATATGTGATTTTTTACATGCCTTTTAAACAAGAATTCTAACAATCCACACAGTTAACTCTGCCCCTCAACTTAATCTGATTGGACGAGAATCCAAACCACTGAATGAATCAAACACTGTGGTCGACTCGACTGAACTACCATCACAGGTAGCGTAGATGTTGTTTAAAGTTGCCTTTACTGACTAAATTTGACTATTAAAACATACATATAATGCATAGTTGGTTAGCACGCCTGCCTCTAACCCAGGCATTATGTGTTATTGTCGCTGCTACCATTGTGGCCATATGTGTTCTTGGGCAGAAACTTGGCGTCAGTTTCTTCAACTTAGTGGTCATTAATGGGTTGTCCAAATTATTAGCCATACATAAAAAAATGAAAAAGTATCTACAAAGCAGAGCAACTGGGTTAGAATGCTTATCGCTCATGTTATAACGACTGTCATTTTTCCGCCACTCGAGGAAAAAGCAAGTACATTCATTCATTTTTTAATTATTTTTTTTAAATTTTAACAGTTAATTCTTACCCCGTGGTATTCTATATGGGTGAGGTCGTATTATGGTTAGGCCGGTTAATGGTTAGTGGATTAAGGTCAAAGTTACCCTGTTACCTTACAAAGCTGCTAAATGATATTGGTAATCAGATATAGTGTTACTGCCATATTTATTATACTTGCATTTTGGTGTTCCGGCAAACGCTAACCAAGTTGTAGGGTATACTAGTCACATTTTAATAACGAGGTATAAAAAAATGTTTTCTCCTTTAAATTCTTGGTTAAACATAATTTTTCTCCAGACCTCAAGAAAAGCAAGCAAAGTTTCGGTGAATTTGTTTGAGGAAGAACCTTCGCCAGAACAACAGAAAGTAATCGACGACCAACATCGAATGTTACGAGTACAAGATAAGAAGATTAAACATTTAGAAGTGGAGGTCAGTTGTGTGTACTCTATTTCTATTTCATGTGGGTAAAGTCCTTGTCAAGGACCCGTGATTTAGGCAAGAATTGGTTCATTTGCCCCCAAACTCAGGAAGCTTATGCGTTTTATGTAGTTCGTTAGCTGGAACATGGACAATTGTGTTTTAGTGGTTCTATTAAGTGGAGTCCACAAAAAAAAGTTAGTTTTAGTTTGATTTAGTATCATGTAACCATGGTCCAGCATTGGGTATTTAATTTAAACAGAGTTTTTGACACAGCGTTTGCTATTTAAAAAAAGGCAAGCAAGGCAAGAGTATATTTCATTCGCCACGTTAGTCAATGAGGTTTCCTATCTTTGACAACTATGAGTGTATCTGCATTATAGCACTGTCACACAATATTTTACTAGAAAAAAATAAGCCAATGTTAACCCCTACCATAACTTATATTACAGTGCGAGGAACTTCGTGAGAAGATAACGATGTTAACGAAACAACGAGATAACGCGATCAAACTTCGGTTTGACCTCGAAGAATCGGTAAAAAGTTCATCGGAAGAAGCGAGGAAGAAGATTCTCACTTTGTTCGTGAAGATTGAGAACTTGGAGCGAATGATGGAGGAGAACAAGACGTGGCAGAAGAGCAAAGAGACAGAGGATGATAAGAGATTGGTTGGTTGGGATGTTTTTATAAAATCTACCGAGATAATTAATCTTTCAGCGGCGCATCTGGTATAAAACATAGTGTATTTCCAACTTTTAGTCTGCCATTCGGCAAGACTTCATTTAAAATTCATCAAGGTGCCGTTAAAAGATTATTTACATTATATGCCTGGTGGAATAACCGAATAAAATGTGCAGAAGTGTTTCCTCTCTGGATGTGATGAAATTTTAAGCTGTTAAAATGTAAGAACTTACAAGTTACGGAGTAAACACAGTTGTTAAATTATAAGTTTGTATATTTAAAATTGCTATACACTACTCTACTCTAGTTACTGGTATGGCTCGTACAGGAAAATTAGCTCATAAGTATTAGAACATTTTTTAAGTGATACCAAATTTAAAGTGAACTTAACATCATTAAATTGGTTTATCAATTACCACAAGCACTATCTGTGTTTTGAAGATTGCATTAGGTCAATGAAAACATGTTTTGTGTGTATATACCAATACAAGGATAATTTATTTTGAAATATCACCAGACAAACTTAATGCGAGATCGCGACAGACTACGAGATGAGTCAGCTAAAGTAAAGCGGGAACATGACTGGACAAAAAGTTTGATGGAACGAAACAAAAGTGTTTTGAACAAAGATGCCGCTCTCCCCTGCACTGTGGAGGTGAGGGGCTCATTGTGTCACAACTATTTATTATCAGTGTTTCTAAATGTATTTGAGCTGTGTTTCTCTGCATTTTCCATAGCATAACACTTTAGTGCCTACCTTAATAGATTGTGTTTGTTTTCATTTTAATTAAGTTTTTATAAGTGCTTTTTACTTTTATTGATGTAATATATTTATTATTATATTACTTGAACTTTTACTTGAACTTCATGCTTTAACACTAGAAATCTTCGCAGTAATAAAACACCTTCAGTTAATCTAATTTACCTGCAGGGCTTGAAAGAAACCTTGGAACGATACAGGGAAGCTCTCGTTACTTTCCAAGTTGAAAAATCTCTAATGGAATCAAAACTACAAAGTGAAATCAACTTTTTAAAAGAAACAATACAAGCAGAACAGGTGTGTAGATATTACTTAAATAAATAGTGTTCAATATATATCTTATGGTGAATGGGCCACTACTGCGTAAACTTTGCGTAAAACTTAATTTGTAACTTTTCCTCAAGTAGTTTTACCAAGAGGGGGAATTTTAAAGACTGTTTGTTTTGTTGCTACTTCTCTATGTTGTTTTAATTAATTTGACCTTTCTATTCGAAATAATAAATAAAATTT
This sequence comes from Ciona robusta, assembly GCF_009617815.1. Classification (NCBI taxonomy): domain Eukaryota; kingdom Metazoa; phylum Chordata; class Ascidiacea; order Phlebobranchia; family Cionidae; genus Ciona; species Ciona robusta. The sequence continues at coordinate 1,737,194 of NC_143245.1, read as the reverse complement.
ATGCTATGTATATACAGTTAATCAAAATTAAAAAAATGTAAATTTTATTATTGCATGGCGTGGCAAAAACAGTCGTTATAACATGGGTGTTCTGTTTCATACACCTATTGGCCAAGGCCAAACACAACGCCCGTACATGTAGTAACGAGTGTATATGTTACATCCAGGTTGCAAAGGAACAACTTGAAGATTCTTTATCTTCTGATCTTGAAGAAGCAAAGCGAGAAATAACAAAGTTGCAATCAACCAACCAGAGGATGCTTAAAGATGTGATGGAGAAACAAGACTTGCAGGTTGGTTGTGTGGGGTGGTAAATATAAATGACTTATATAATGGTAAGTAACTGGTAACATTCGCATAAAAAAAGTTGTTATGTGGTAACCTGTATAAGATACATGAGGTGTATGAAACATAACATCCATGTTAACTTGTAACAACTATCATCGCCTTGCGAGGATAAATAATCGTCATTCGTTTATTTATTCATTCATGCTAATGTTACTGCAATGTTTTTTTCGACTCCTGTAGTTTTTCTTTGAAACAAATTTATTTTATGTAGCATAATTTTGCTTGAGATTCGACAGCCCAAAAGTTACTTTCATTCACTGAATTCTGCATTTTTTTAGAACCAGATAGAGAAAGACCAGTTATCCATTGCGTCAATACGTTCGAAATCAAAGGAAATTATTCAAGGTTTGAGGGAAAAACTGATGTCTGAGGTTTCTACAAAGGTAAAGGTTTATTCTGAAACATTTCTGTGCTTGTGCCGCGCTTTGCATGTATTTTAATTTGCCACCAGGAGCAACTAGAAGGGGAACTGTCAGTAACAAAGAACCAGGTTAGATCTCTACAAGAATCTCTTGAGACAAGCGAGCAAGTTCAGCGGGATTTTGTCCGTTTGTCTCAATCTTTGCAGGTAGCGAGTTGATAAGTGTCCACATTAATTTGCTTTTCTTCTTTTCGTCAGTTTTAATACAAACAGATTTATTATTACACTGGCTATCATGTTGTAAAATAAAATCAATGTTTGTGTGCCTTAATTTCTTCACAAAGCGCCAATTATTATTTCTGCTTTAATTTGTTGTGGTTAAAAAACTTATTTTATCAGTCAGTCAGTTTTCGCTCTGTTTATGTAATTTTTTTGGAAAAATTTAGATGAAACTTGAAGAAGTTCGGCAAAAAGAGGAAGAAAAAAGTGAAAAACCAAGCGAGGTTGACACGGATCCACCTGGAACTTCTTTTCATCTTTCTTCGAAACCTACAGACACTCTAAGGTAGTTAGACAGACGTGAGCATGAGGTCAATTCAAATCCAAGCGCTGGTGATGGTATTAAGGTCATGGTGAATTCTCTTATGTTGTCTGTAATATACAGTCAAGCTGTTGGTTTCATATGGTACTGGTTATAACTCGCACATAAGGGCCTAACAGACGTTGTTTGGTACACAATGCCCATGACTAAAACTTCCGTCCTACCTCTTAAGTTGTAAAGGAAAGATTTTACAAACTAGTCGCAAAACCTGTCGAAAGTTGGATAAACCAGTTTATAAACCTTCACAAATTACAATAATGCAAAGATATTTCACACAATGAAGTTATTGATATGAACTTTTAAATGCGGAGACGAAATATCGCATGAGTTCCAAAAGTGCAATATGAATGCGCAAGATTTTAGTTGATGTAGAACTATCCTTATGCTATTTGTGCGATGTCAAAATGTCCTTTATTAACCAGTGTTTATGCTCACATATGCGTTTGTATCGCGCGGCGCCGTCTCATGCCCAAACACCGCACGTCTCGAATTTTTCCACTGTGACCATACTGTACACAAGACCCCACAAACTGGAGAATATTTCCCTCAAAAGTATCGTGGGTGCAAAATATTAAACTCATTCAGCGCTCTTCAAATCATATCAAAACCTCAAACCTGGTTTAATGAATTGCTGTTACCTGAGATAAAGAAACATGGACTGAGCTCTTGCTTAACTTACTAAAGTACATCAGCCTATTAATACATGCACTAACGTTTACAGTTTGTCATATTATTTGTAGAATATCTTCAGATTTAAGTCAAAAAGATGAGTTCTTTGTTTTATAAAGTTACTGGTAATTCAGGAAATAATGTAAATAAATGATATTTATTACTTATTCATTGGATCACAGTAACGGAGATCAAATTAACTAAACTAGTAACAAAGAAAAAGGAATTAACAGGAAGACTACACTTAAAACACGGTCAAGTATAAAATGAGAAAAAAATATTCACAGTTTAGTTTATGTTAGTAATAGGGATAGTTTAGGCCATATCGGTTGCCAAAACTCTTTATAATGTTGCATTCTATTTGAACAGAACTTGGTAATTGTCACTATAGTTTGAATCATAATGTTCAGTATACAATAATTTCTTCAGTTTTATTTATGGGGGCCCAACCTGGTCAAAATACAACAAGAAAAAAGGCTTTTATGCATTAAGTTGCATTATTTTTATATCACAAGTTGTATTATTTTTGGATCTTAATCTCACAAAAAAATAATTTTACCCTACGACTTGAATTAATTTTACGTTACAACTTGAATTATTTTTACGCTACGACTTGAATTAATTTTATGTTACGACTTAAATTATTTTTACGCTACGACTTGAATTATTTTTACCCTACGACTTGAATTATTTTTACGTTACAACTTGAATTATTTTTACGCTACGACTTGAATTAATTTTACGTTACGACTTGAATTATTTTTACGTTACGACTGGAATTATTTTTACGCTACGACTTGAATTATTTTTACCCTACGACTTGAATTATTTTTACGTTACAACTTGAATTATTTTTACGTTACAACTTGAATTATTTTTACGCTACGACTTGAATTAATTTTACGTTACGACTTGAATTATTTCTACGTTACGACTTGAATTATTTTTACGCTATGACTTGAATTAATTTTATATCCGGTAAAATCGCTCATGCGTTTCGAAACTCCGGGCGTAAACTATACAGTTGTTTTTAATGCACAACTAATTTTACACTAGGATAAGGCTAAATAGAGATTCTAATATAAATCTTGTTTTATAATATCGAATATTATGGTGATTAATACTAGCATCAGCAATCAGCTTAGTAATTAGTTAATATAGTATAGTATATGCTCATGCCTACGAATCTTAATAGAAACTACATTTATCATACAGTATGAGTGGATATGCAGCTCTTAACTGCTAAGTACTATAGCAGAAAATGTCTTAGCGTTTTCAGATTTTCTATAGACCCTGAACGCCGAAAAGGGTGGCTTATTAATTCAAGGAGGAGACCAGAGATAGTGGCTAAGTATTGTTTTCCTCGAAGTTACTTCGATAGGTAAATTTTTACAAAGTTACTGTAAGTTTCGTTGCCGGGTGTACTTGCTACGTTAGAGAGCCAAAAAGTAAAATCACGGCAATTTGCCAGCAAAACTGCAGCTATAGCTATATATGTTATGCACCATATTTTAATGTTATGCATTTTTGTTTGTATTTTTATAGTTTAAACATGTTCCTTTATGTTTTTGGTTGGTATACTTGATAGTTTCTGTTTTTTTATTCTTTTATCGGTGGAATGTTCAATAAAAGAAAACCATTTTTACGCGGAGAAGTGTTCGGTTCTTGAAAAATTGCAATATTTAGAGTTTAGACGAATAAACAGCACACAGATACGTTAAAATTGTATGCATTGTGATCCGTAATAGCGGCTACTATGACGTCATAGACTGACAATGGAGTTTTGAAACGCATGAGCGATTTTACCGGATATAAAATTAATTCAAGTCGTAACATAAAAATAATTCAAGTCGTAACGTAAAATAAATTCAAGTCGTAACGTAAAAATAATTCAAGTCGTAACGTAAAAATAATTCAAGTCGTATAACATAAAAATAATTCAAGTCGTAACGTAAAAATAATTCAAGTCATAACATAAAAATAATTCAAGTCGTAACGTAAAATTAATTCAAGTCGTAACGTAAAAATAATTCAAGTCGTAACGTTAAATTAATTCAAGTCGTAACGTAAAATTAATTAAAGTCGTAGGGTAAAATTATTTTTTGTGAGATTAAGATCCAAAAATAATACAACTTGTGATACAAAAATAATACAACTTATTACATTATTGCGATTTATTCGTGTTGTATTTTGACCAGGTTGGGCCCCCATATTTATTTGTGGAGGTTTTTTGCATTCGAAAAAAGGGATTTACAAAGTCAGGCGAGGAAGATTTTCAATTTACACTTTTGAGGATATGCGGACGTTAATAATGTTGCATTCTATTTAAACAGAACTTTGTAACTGTCACTATAGTTTGAATCCGGTTGTTAAGTATATACAATAATTTCTTCAGTTTAATTTGCAGAGGTTATTTGTATTTGCCAAAAGGTATTTACAAAGTCCGGCGAAGAAGATTTTCCATTTACACTTTTGAGGATATGCGGACGTACTGGTACAATGGCTTAGTATTTGTTTCCAAAGGACAAATTTCTACCATGTTGCCGCTAATTTTGCTGTGTTGAGTTGCATTTGAGGATAAAGAAAGCATGCTATAATATCCACTTGTACCACTGAAGCTCCTGGTAGGTTTGGTATTGTAACATCTGCTACATGGATGACTCTGGTGTGTTTCGTCATTTTTCGTGAAATCCGAGTTCGGTGTTAGAGTTTTCTCAAATGATGTTTTTCGCAACCGTTTATAGTCTGGATCGATGTGTTTCGATTCTGTTCGGCCTTTTGCCAATTCTAAAAACGTTTTAATAGTGCCGTTATAAGGTTACGTTTTTGACTCTAGAACTTGGAGCTACTATTTAATTTGGTGGGCTTCAATACGAAAAATACAGTTTAAATATAAAACAACAACCTAAAAAACACCCAAAGTGAATACAGTACCGGCACCAGAGTCGGTTTCAATACATTCCTCCTGTTTACGGCAGCGTTTATAAAACAACATCATCAAACATCCTGTTATAACTGCAAGGGCAGAAGCAGCCCACCCCACGTACAAACATGTTCCAAATGTGTATTTGAGGGTTCTGGCATCAACTTGAAGCTGATAAGCAGGTACGGCGTAATATTCTCTAGTTACCTCCACAGCGTAACGAGACACGCATACACAAGTTATCATGCCTGTAAAAAAACAAAACAAAATGTAACATATAGAAGGGTGGGGTAAGATGGGACATGTTTTCATTATATTTTCTTGTTCCATCTGTTTGTAAACGAAGAACTATAAAACCGTATCCTCACAACTTAGACCGCTGTTGATTGTTGTTTAAAACACGACCCGAATATTTGAATATTATGTGCTAAAGGTGTTCCGTTTCCGCTGTTGCTGTTGTGCGTCTGAACTTTAACCTTTACGACATCGGAGGAAACCACCGTCAAAACCAATGACAAATATAGACTGATAAAACGACATATCTAATATTGTGCTTGGTTTGTGGAAAAAAGGTTATTAATAATTAACTAAGGGGATTTTAGTTAACAACGCAGCAGTATGCAAATAAGGTTTTCCGATTGTGTTTCACCATAGTATACTGAAGTGATACTATGGTTTCACTCACTTCAGTATACTATGGTTTCACTGCGCTTTATAAGTGCGGAGCGGAAAATGACAAAAAAAAACATTTTAATTAAAAATCTATTTTATTGCAGGCGCCTAAATTTATAGCATCGATAAGTTGTGTCACGGCCCAATGTTATTATATCACAAAGTTCGTTGCTTTTTTGATATTTATATTGTCGCTATACGTTGTTTTGTACGCCAATAACGTTTTAATTGTTATACCCAAAAAAATATATTTTCACAAACCGGTGGCAATTCAAAGTCGGAAATAACCGCAAGAGGGCAACACACGTTATACAAAATAATTTATTAGCATACTGAAAGCAAAGCATATATACTAATTTAGTATATATGCTTTGCTGAAAGAGCCATGGGAAAAAATGCTGCTGCTAAACCATTGTGGGCGAATGTGTGTCCTACTTAAATGATTGCTCCAAGCCCAATGGTTGCTTACGGTTGTCTAAGTTGGAAGTTATAGACCTATGAATTTTAAAATTGATCAGCCACGAAATTACATACAGAGTATATTACTGCAAGCACGAGCTGTAAATAAAACAGAACAATCGTGTTGTAACGATTTTCGTTGCCCGCCATGAGAGGGTAAATAAGTTACATTCAATTATTCATGAACTGGTTAAAAAAATAACAACAGAAAGATAGCAGTATTTTGTTCTTTATACCTGCAAAAACATGGCAGACGCCGGCAAGAAGAATAATTTTGTTTTTCCTCTTATTGCTCAAAAGAGGGAGCCGTTTTAAACCTAGGAGGGAACATACAAAGCCACCTAGCGAAAAGCTGATTGCCATCATCATCATAACTTGGATTGTCCTTAGGTACCCTGAGATGTAACATCTTAAAGTAAACGAAGCTTTTAAGTTGATATTTTAACTCTATGACTTGCGTGCAAATAAAAATGAACCTAAGAAATGTGAAAAATAAAAAAAATAAGAAAGTAAATAAAAATATCGATTAGAAAACACTTTACGTTCCTATTTGTATGTGCGGACTAAACGCAAAACTCATATCACCGATAAAGATTAATTTAGATTACAAGTAAAATTGTCCAATACATAGGTTTTCCCCAAACTAATAAAAGTAATATCTGACGGCGTATGTGCCCTTATGGGTTAGCAATAAAACAAACCGTCGTAAGAAGTATAGTTTTCGTGTCTTGGCCAAAAACACATACATTAATAGTAATGTCAGTGTTGAGTATTAAACCCGGTATCTTGCCACAAAACTTACCAGGTACCCCAACTAATGCAGGATCGTATTGATCGCAAACTTTACGAGCTCCCACGACCTTCCACAAGTATTCCATGCATACTTTCCATAAGCCCATTCTGTTCCGTTGCATGTCAAAGTTTTTGAGAGAGTTAGAAGTAACTGCAGAGTTTGTTTTCCATTCCGGTGTGATTAATATAAAGAATATCATTACAGTAGAGGCAACACCAAGCATTAAAAAAATAGTGAAGCAAAACTGATGCCTATTCGCCGCCATTTTATGTGTACCCATATACGGTTCCCTATGTTCTCAGATGCTACAACCTTTTTAAATCATAATGCACTTGAGAAGGTAATTTCCACTTCATTGTAGGTCAATAAATCATGCCTAATAGCCAAACACTATCAATCAACAGCAGTTAGTAAAACATTAGCGCCGCTGAGGTTTTTACTGGAATTCTTTATTAGTTCCTTCTCATTCACAGTTTTATAGAACAACAGACTGGGCCTACAACCTGCACGATTCAACATTATATTTTATGTGAGTGAACTCCTTGTCGAGGACACAGGTTCTATAGGACAGATTCAGTCCGTTACTTATTCAACACAATAAACAACTGAGGGGCAAAGCTAAAATTCTTTACCGAATATCGTAAATCTTGGTATAGTTGTGTCAGTTTGGTTCATGAACTATACATGAAAAGTTTTCACACGCCAATCAACCTTTATTTCGTCGTCGTAAAACCTTAAACGACTTCCCTCTTAAGTTTTGGGAGCCAAATATAAATAGAAGGTGTTTGGTTTTGGTTGTAAATTTATAACAATGTCATATATATGCAAATTAGGCGTCGTCGAAGTCCATACGAAGTAATGGTGAAAAAGACACAAAATAAATTTATTTCAAACAAAAAGTATATATATATAGTTTAGTGGAATAGTTGCTTGAATTATTGTGTAGTATAAGGGTGGGGGAAGACAGGATACCTTTAGCACATTTTATTCAAGTATCCCGATCGTGTTGTAAACAATTAAACGGTCTCTATATGAGAGTCGTGAGGATACGGTTTATTATTTCTTTGAATCTGTTTTGTTTACTACCAAATGGAAAGAAGAAATATAGAATAAAAGATGTCTCATCTTCCCCCACCCTACTGCGCTTGCGTGGCATTAATACACCACCGTACCCGCATATCAGCTAACACCAATGCGATTTATGGGTGTTTGAGTGTTTCTTTACTCTGTATATGTCCAACAATTTGGACAAATTATTAGAAAAAACTGGGTTGGAACAAATATGGTATATTCCAAGGACACACAGTACGAACCATGAATGTACATGACCCACACCCAATGGAGGTATAGGGCATGAAATGTATTAATCATATAGTAGGGTGGGAAAAGATGGAAAACCTTTAGCACAAAGTATCAAAATATCCTAATCAAATTTTAAACGATTAACAACGGTCTATGCGAGTTGTGAAGATACGGTTTTATATTTCCTTAAACTTTTTTTGTTTACTACAAAATGGTACGAAAAGATCAAATGAAAAGGTGGCCCATGTTTCCCCACCATACTATATAACGAATAATAAAAACTGTTCATCGTGCAACAATCGCACCAATACAGTTGTTCAGCTTTACAAATGTGTATTCTGAATTCCTTCGTTTAAATTGCAGTGTTTCCTACGAACCAGTAACTGTCGCTTAAAGTTACACCGAAATCGTGCTGCAGTTAAAAACTGGAAACACTCACGCTTCTGCACGACGAATTCCTTTTATCCAAACGCCGAATAATCTTCATTTCCAGCCTTGTGACGCCCCAAACTGGAGGTTCAGACGCGATTCAAGCGTTCTACCAATCAGCGTTGGAATCCAACCTGCAACGAATTATATTTTTTTGCTTCGATCATGAGCGGTTTGACCGAACATGTTGCGCTGTTGTTGTGTTTTTTTACCGGAGGTTAGATAAAGTTTCAGTGTGGACTATATAAGACAGTGAGGATACAGTCGTATAAAGTTAAAATATGTAGGTAATATATAGAGACTATATGGTGTTGTCAGTGTATATGATAATAGGGTGTATGTAATTACACGCAAAACGTGATTGTTTAAATAACATTGTCAGCTGGACCAATATATTTGTTAATGTCATTTTTTTTAGCTTTTAGTTTCATGCATTTATGACGTAATCCTGGACATCCAGTTAATTTCCAGGTACTGAAACACCAAGGCTCTATATCATGTACTGAACACATTGTATTAGGTAAGTTATGTGTTTATGAGTTTTCCACTATTTCCCAATATATTATAGCAGTAGTGGGGCGATGGAGATGGGACACCTTTTCCTTCTATTTTCCCGTCCCATCGTTGGTAAGCATGGAACATGCAAAGAATTATAAAACCTGTTGATTGTTTAAAACATGATCAGGTTATTTGAATATTATGTGCCAAAGATGTCCCGTCTTCCCCCACCCAACTATATGTAACGTCGATATTTCTCTTCCATATGTGAGAATATATTATCTTTAATGCTACGCAACTTCACCGACGAAAGCAAATATAGCCTTGCCATGCCACGCAATATTGCGGCGGATAAAAAAAACGATTTTACATATTACAGGAGGCTTAAAGTTAAGACATAAATGACAAAAAAAAACAGAATTTAGTTGGTTTACAAAAACTTTTAAAATAGTTGACAACACTGGCAAAATTCAAACTTTTTCGCGGGAGTTTATGGACACAGTTGAGTGAATACGAATGTCAATAAGTTTAATGAAAAATAATGTAAACATCGTTTATAAACTTTACATTTTGCAGTTCCTCTTTTCAAGTTGCACAAACAAACGACACTTAAAGCAAAAAATTGTTGTATTTTTTTGTAGTGTTAACAGAAACTAATACATTTTAATTTTTTAGAGTTTTCGTCACCGCGATTTTCATTGAAGTAGTTTGTTATATTTTGAAATATGGCTGATGAAATTGAAGCATTAGTTAACCGTTTTGAGTCACTTATGCGCCGTGTCGAGCTAGGGGTAACGATCAAAGACGCATTAACGCATTCTGATGGTGCTGCAACGTTTACAACGTTATATAAAGACGTGATGGAAATGCAGGATTTGGTTTCCTTAATGCGGGAAAGTGTAAACAAAACCAAAGTGGATATGGAACTTTTGAAGGTAATATATGAATACATATTGACAAAATTTTTTGATTTATCTTCTAAAAATCATAGTATTGTAACAACGAAGAGAAAATTTGTGGCAGAGTTGTTTACTGCGCCAACCAAGAGGTTATTGGTTCAATGCTCTTCACTGCTACCAATGTTGAAAAATGTGTCTTTTCAACCATAAATAAATAAAAATCATCATAAAACAAAACATTCACCCACATTGGCCACATAGAAATATTCGTGATAACTCCAAAGCTGGCAAGATGTGTATAAAATGGAATGCGAGGATATGGCAAGTTATATTGTGTATGAAACTGATTATATTTATTTAATACATACAAGGGAACAAACAGAAAGCCCCATCTGTTCGTTGTTTTGAATAAGTTGATCTTCGCTGTCATATTCAAAGATAAAAACAATTAATTTTATGTTAAAATCTGTTTTAATTCTGTTTCTTGATAAATTGTTTAGGCGAATTATGAAAGCATGAAATCTGTTGAGAAAAATGTTGATGGCATGTTGTTGTTTGCGTTGAAGAATTCGGCTGTCTGTGTAAAACGTGAAATATTGGACAATATTAGTAAGTTTTTATATAAATATATAATATGTGTTGCTTTAAAACAAAACAAAAACAGTAAAATAGTATTTCAGTTTAGTAGATGATTGTGCTTCTAAAGCAGGGTTTTAATTATGTAAATCCTTTAATGAAAATGGCTGTTTATTTTGACACGCAACTAGAATGTCCTTGAAAGTTGAAATAAAGCACAAATAATTTTATTTTACAAATTTAAGCCCCAGAAAACAAAGAAAATTTAGCTCCGAGGAAAAAAACAATAATTCCGCAGTTGAATCCTTTGACATCGAAGGAGTTTGCCTCAGTTCCCAAGTAAGTGACAATTATAACATATATATGTTAGCCTGTGGTTGGTACTTAAGCTTTGCAAATGCTTGAAAACTTCATAAAGATTTAGTTCAGATTTTCCATAATCCTATACTATATAGGCCTATATCTAATATCTGTAATATGTGCTTTTGCTAGTTTAGTCAGTAAAACTAATATTCTGTTACTTCTGCTACCAGACATAATGTAAATAACCTTTGAGCGACCTGTTCGGTATAAAAAATAGCGTATTTTTAACATTTGATCTGCTATCTGGCAAGACCGCATCAGGGAATGTGTAATAAAACTTATCTTGGTTAAAACTACTCTCTTCTTTCCTGAGATTTCTCATACCAAAAAGAAATTGTTTAGAAAATGCTTTTTACACCAGATACGTCCGAAGTCATTTGTCATTGGACCAAGTGTTGGCTGGCATAGCTGAGGTGAATCATATTCTTCATGAAAAATATACGTTTCTTGCAAAACCAAGAAAATTATTGTCGGTTAAAGAAGATAAAAGAAGAGCAGTTTATCTTGAACAAGCCAAAGAAGTGAAAGGTTTGTTGTGTGTCTAGTCTGCAAAATTTGGCATTTTATGGCACGCTGGCAAGGTATAACACGTGCACGACTGCAAATTTTCAAGTGCAAGCTTACATTTCATTAAATATTCGGTAAGCAGAGTACGGAAAATTATATTTTGTTTATTGGTTGATTAAATGGCTTTCATGGATTAAACTTATAACCAAAATTTTTAAACAAAACTGAGCGAGCATGCGTTAAGTTGCGTAGTCTGCAGATTTTGGAAAATTGACGTTCCCAATAAAAGTTAATAGTTTGTTCCCACAGGAACAACTTATTCCACTTTTTTCATGGATGATGACATAAAACGATATTCCAAATCACTTAAATTGAAACCTAAGACTAAAGACACCGTGTTTTTAATTCTACGACACCTTGGTAGATTGAAAGAAATCCACAGAAGTAAAATTACAAGATATTGTATCCTCACTGCATAAAACACCACTTAAAATGATTCTCTGTTATATTATGTGCATAATAAACTGTAAAACACAATAAAATACATTGCATCAATAACTGTTGAATATTAAAGTGCAGCAAGGAGCTGGAAGAGCAAAAGGAATGCACAAAAACAAGTTTGATGTAAAATAAAATATAACCAATTTATGTTTAAAACAATAACAGTTGCTAGAACACTACAGATTTTCTGTAATGTTTTAGTAGTTTTCAAATTGTGTATGTGCAACAAAATGTCTGAATAAAGTTTTTGATATAACTTGATATACAAAAGTTTTCTAAATAAATTCTTGATTGTTGATTATATCTCAATTTAAACTGTTTTGGCTTTCATTATTTTAAAGAATTAAAAAAATTTTCCATAAATATTTTAAAATCTATATTTTAGTGGCTTTTGTTTTTGCTTATTTTTACTTTCAGACTTGCAATATTATCTTGGATTGTTTATAAGAAGGTAAGCAAGTAACAGACCATTGCATAAAAATCCTATCGCACCAAAAGACCAGAATCCGTAGTATTGGAATAAGAATCCACCAATTGTAGGCGAGACACTTCGAATTAATGAATGAACCGCCATACTTACTCCTAGCATGGATCCTGCAAATAGTAGATAAAGTAAAGAACAATTTGGTATGGCAGTCATTTTTTTGTTAGTATGAAAACAACCAAAAAACAGTTCTGCAATAGATAAAAAGATTTCTACAAAAGAAAATTCAGCCCTAAACTGAAGAGATATTTGGTATTACAGTCATTTATTTTTGTTGGTTTGAAAATAACAAAAACACAGTTTTGCATAAAATTGCTGATGCATTTCAAGAACATCAGTTGTCTGATTCTTTCACAGAAAACGTTGTCAAAATATGAAAGTAATTTACCTGTATCTTCTGATTGAACAGTCTTAGTAAGCATGGCTTGGATAACTGTAGAGAAAACTGCACCTGCTACCACCATGGGTATAAGGGAAATACAGAACCCTATGACACCATTCACCAAGATTGACATGAGAGCATTGGAGACGCACAATACAGCAACACAACCATTTATTAACGACCATTCATTGAATCCTCTCTTTGTAAGCCGTCCTATTACCAATCCTTGTGAAATCTAAACAACAATGGAAATTTAAAACTTCAGTAATAAAGATATAATTTCAGGAGCACATCTTGTTTAAATCTGCAACTGAGTTTTAAAAGCTTTGGAAATTAAGAACTAGATTTTTAAAATTGAAGCTTATATAATAATTCATATAACAATGCAACTAAATATATTGCAATCTGGGTGTTAATTATCTTCAAACCACTAGACTGTGTTTAACCAGCTTCTGGAATGGTATTTTAAAGTTTTGGACTGAAATCCAATTTTTTGATAAACAATATAAAGTCAAATTAACTTATGCTCCTTTCAATGCTCAATAAACATTTGCGACAAAACAAGTTTTAACCTCCAGTAACTCCAACTTACAATGGACAAAAATCCAGCATAGGATAAAACGTATCCGTTCGCTTCGGCTGAAAGATGAAAATGATTTAAAGCGATCATGCTAAACATCCCATGGAGGATCCCGACAGGAAGTCCGGACAACATCTTCACGAAGAGGAGTTTCCTCGCTGAAGGATTCTTCCATATCAGAGAGGTAAAGACATCAAAGTCGAGTAGTTTTTTCGACTTTTTTAAAGTTTTCTAAAAAAGAACGAATATAAAAATGATAAGTTTAATATTTTGATTGAAAACTGATTGGTTTACAACTCTAACAGAAAGAAACATTACTTCATGATTGTGGTTCACCAACTGAAAAATTATAGCAGACCAAAACCAACGGCATTGTAACTGCAACTGATTTTTGGACTCTTGCTAGTTTTCTGCTAAATCAAAAAATTCAATCTGGAAACTCCAGAAGCTTTCTACGCCTTTATGACATTGCTTTTTTAAATTGGGCACTGAATATCTTATTAAGAAAAAAGAAAGAGACCAAAAAATCCACAATACACTGGTTTTAAAAAGGTTGCCTCTTACAAGTCAAATATACCTGCATCAAATAATTGCTTCTTTTGATTAAGTCATGTTCACATCCCAACTACAACAATATCTCATACATCTTTCATGACAGAACCCACCTCTGTGTTTTCCTTTAAGATAAATCCTTTTGTGTTCGATGGAATGAATAAAACCACAAGAACAATGCTTAACAGTGAACCACAAGCTGCCACGAATGCTGCAACTTGTTCATTAGCATACGTTGTACACCAACCACCAATAACTGGCCCCAACACCATACCAACTGCATATGAAAGACCAAGCTTCCCCAACTTGTCGGGTCTTTCAGAAGGTTCAGTTAGATCTGTGATCACCATCTGTGCTCCTAAAATTAAGAGATTTTATCTTGCCACCAGACAAAGAATGGTTTAGATAAATTTATAAAATCTTCAGTTATATATTGTTAACATAGACAGTGGCACAACCAAGAATTTTAAGAGCGTTTAATCAAACAAGCCTTAGAATAACACACTATAACTTTTTTTTTCAAATACACCATATCAGAATATTTAAAACAGCGACAGACGGAATTAGCAGCAAAATGAGGGACGTTCAGGTGGTTTAAGAATTTGAAATGTTGGCCAACCTATATTGTATGATATTAGTAACAAATAACACACCCACCTTGCATAGCGTGCATGAATACTGAAGGTAAACGAGACAAGAAAATAATGAACACAGTATTTGCGACACCTAGTAAAAAGTAGCTGAGAAACGCTGATATGAAAGCCAATGCAAGAGCATATTTGCAACCAAACAGATCACCAAATCTTGAAAAAATACCAAGATTAACAAAATATATTTGCTGGAGTAAAATTGTAGGCATGCGGCGTATTGTTTTAAATGCTAATTCATAAACCTATTGAAAGCCTGTAGCACTACAGGTATGCTGGTATAACTAATCGACTTTTTAAAAAATCAAAATGAAAAAGATACCTGCCAAACAAAGGTCCTCCCATCAGTTGCACGACAGCAAACGTGGTTTGTAAGTTGCCAAAGGTGATCGGGTCTACATCAAACTTTTGGGTCAAATACTACGAGATAAAATATGCAATTTATTAAATAATTAAATATGCAATTTATTAAATAATTAAATAAGTCTTTTTTGTGGAGGGGGGGGTGTGTGTTTTATAGTCTTTAGTAAATTTTGACATTCTCTTTCGAACATATGTATTTCATAACCTTAGATTTTAAAGTATATTATACTTGTCCATGAAAAACAAATAAAAAAATATGTTCAAGTTAAAATATGACTTATGTTTTAAGTTAAAACAGAAATATTTGTGCAGAGATATAAGCAATCTGTACTTACTGGCAAAGTTCCAATTTGTATCCAAAAACACAAAGCATAAAGTGTTACATTGAGGTGAGACAACAGGATAATCCTGTTTTTATCAAAATTCACCATATTTTACATTAACCTAATGCTTGTATTCTGCAAAGGAAAGCTAATATAAAACGATAGAAATTTTTCGGAGCTAAAAAATTGAAATGCTGCAGCAAGTAGAAATTACTATTGACTGCATAGAGCTAATAGTGAAATGGTCATGCCTTGTTAGTTTATGCTTATTTTAAACTCTATCATGATTTAGAGTGCGGTTTATAATAAATAGAAGGAAAAAAAGTTAAATTAAAGCAGTGTACGTTTAGTTTTAACACTTTGTTTACATTGGACACATATGCTTTATAATATTACCAGTTATCCAATTACAATTAAAAATTGACCCGCAAAGTTACATACGGATTTATAGTAAAATACATCCAAACATTTCTGTGAAAAAAGTTAACCAAAAGTTACGATTCTTGTCACAAAAAGATTCAAAAATTGAAAATCTGATTTAATCAGAAAAAGATTGAAAGGACAAAAAATGGAGTTATTAAAATATTTGTAAGCCAGCAACTGATTAATATAGTATTGTTATATTCCATGGGGCATTTATGGCAAAACACCCAGTTCCACTAGTGTGTCTCGCCATAGGACCTCACCCATGTAGAAAAATAGTGTTGCGCTAATTTGAAATCATTTCAGTAACCTTGGTGAAACATTTAAAAGATTTTTAAAAGATCAAAATAATCAAACAGGCTAACTGTGATTTCTGGATGTAAGTTTGATGTTTACAGAAGTTAAAACGATAAAAGGCATCTTGAAACTCTAAAGCGATAAAACTACAGAAGAGAAAAAAGTTTTGTGCGTCTCAGTACCACATCACACAGTAAGGGTAATTGGCATGGTGACCCATGTTTAACTTGTGAACTTGTTATAAACCACATAGACATAGCATAGATGGTGGGGCATGATTAGCAGGAAAGGCACAATTTAACTGGCCGTGTTATAAACACCTTTTTACAATGACAATAATAGATTTAACTAACCAGAATGATTTACTTTTGTTTGAAACAGAAGAAGGAATGTTCAGATTAAATCTCTACTGAATTGGACTGCCTCCACTAGCATAGCATACTTGTCCTCTGAAGCACCTTGATGTATTGACACAGTACCTTAAAATTTCGGATGGACTGACAGTTAAAAAATTACAACGCCAGCAAAATGTAAAACGACCTGGACCAGCAGGCTGTTCTATTTCACTCCCTAAGTTATCCATTTTGTGCTAGTGCTTGTTTCAACCACTGCGACACTACACCAAGTCTATGGGCCAATGGCAACTGGCATGTAGTTGTAACAAGATGGTGAAGACAAAGTTGTTCTGGAAGTAAACGCTTGTCAGCTTCCTTCTGCAAACAACAGATGACAAAATCCACGAGATCCGGTGAGAAATGTTCGGGTGGCAATCGTGGTGCGTCATCGTTTACAATGCATTGCATTATCTCCATAGGAACAACACCTTTGGAACCTGGAGAGAAAAAACAGAAAGTTGAAGATGGTCCAGAGATTTTTAGGTGAAGGAAAACTCAGGATTAGAATAAGTGTTAAAAAGATATCAAGCGCATCTGTATTGCCTGGGACAATCAGAAGTACAGTATTAAACATGGATGTCCAAAAATTCAATTTAAGGAAGCAGGAATAGAATTGTTATATATAATAACAGGATTAATATGACACTGTTAAAGCCCTCAAGTACGTCAGACATAGGGTAGCGTTTAGAAAAGGATAATAGTGACATAGCACAAAGGTTTGCCAACCTGCTATCTTGGCCGCAAGTTGAGGGTACGGGAAATTTCCAAGTGCTAGTTCGCAAAGAGACAACCCAAAACTCCATACATCAGAGTAGATTGTATAATCCCTTCCAACCACTCTCTCTGGTGCCATGTATGCATTAGTGCCAACATATGTCCTTGCAATGGAATCCACTAATTGGGTGCTCACACCAAAGTCACATAGCTTAATCTGGCCCGAACTGTTAACCAATACATTGGAAGGCTTCACGTCTCTATGCATGATACGCAAACTCCATAGATGTTTCAAACCAAATGAAATTGCACTGTATGATATGGGAAGTTAGTTAGATCATTTTTAGCTGTTTTTAAGCCAGTATGGGTAATTCACATAGGGGTAAACAGAGGCTTTTGAAAAAGAATTCTTTAGTAACCCATTAGAGCAATTGGTTGATTTTTATATAAATGTTTAACTGGTTCCCAAAATATGCATGGTAGCATACAACTACAGTAATACAATTTTTTAAGTAGAAATTTAGTCAATGACTTAAAAGCCCAAGACGAAAAAAGTATTTAAACAAAACAGAAAAGCAACACTTTCATATTTAAGTTTTACCTCGCCACATTTCTTAACACAGGTTCCGGTACCACTCCATGTTTATCCAGTGAACCACCATCCATAAACTCAGTGCACAACAAAACACGGTTTTCATCAAAATAAGCTCCATAGAATGAAATAATAAAAGGAGATCCATTGCACCTGTGTAACAAAATGTTGTTTAAACTTAAATTATAAACTCTAGGCTATTTCTACAAATATAAGAGTTGTCAGGCTGCTACTTATATGCTTTATCTAAACATGGGTCATAAACTTTGTTATCGAAATAAAGAGTGTAAGATACGATCATTTAACCTTTAAAATTTAAAGATTGTTAAATCAATGAAAATTAAAATCAAACTAACCTTGAGCCAAGCAAGTTATTATCAGTAATTTTATTGAGCGGTGGTTTTCGATTAAGTTGGTCTTCATAAATTTTGTATAATCAGTCGATAGGTTGCCAAAAAATTAATTTTGAGCATTGGTGCACCACTTTTAATCATTACATAACATAAACTTCTAATAAATAAGATACGGCATTCTTTACATACTTTCGTAATATTTTAAGCTCCAAAAGAATTCGTTTTTGCTCTTCATCCGTTAAATCTAAAGTTATCGACTTTACTGCGGTGATTGTACCAGACTGTCGGTGCACGGCTCTCTGCACAACTCCACTGTTGCCGTTACCGATTGTTTCTAGAAACAGCAAAGTATTGTTGCCAATTTGCCCAACTTCAAATGAGTCTGTATTTCCTGCTGGTGAGTTTCTGTCATTTTCACAAGCTAAACTACTACAAGGTTCTTGTGCTTGCATGGCATCATCAACAGTGATATCCAAGTTGTTTGATAAAATTTTTGAAGACGCAGTTGGCGCAATCGCAACTTTTAAATCATGGACGTTTCTACTTCTCGCTGGTTTACTGTTTTTTGGATAAACCACTAAACTTGGCAGGTGGGGAAGACCGTTGCCCTCATGCACGAAAGCGCCGCCTTGACTGTAGGTTGGTGCCATGTGAAAATTTATCATGGCGTGAAGTTCTTCATCTGACTTCACGGTGATACGATCACCATCCTCATCTTTATATTCAAAGTATGTCGCCAACAATTTGTCATCACTTGCCTGAAAGTTAATCAAAGTTAACAATCTTTATTAACGAAAATTGATTAAATCACATCATAATAATATACGTGTGTTTGGTCGGCAACCATAGCAGATTATATAACAGTCTAATCAATTTATTAAACTAACTAGAATCCCACTATTGTTAAAATCACGCCATTACTCGTAGACCATTTAAAACATGCATGAACATATCGATAACATATACAACAACAATGATTCAAAACCTGGGCTATTGCGTCCAATACGTCTTGGAACGTGACCGTCCTTGGAGACGAAATGTGCCAATCGACCTGGACGTCATCACTGAGATAGATCTGTATTATAAGAGGTTCCTCCATAATAATGAAGTGTCTGCACTAGGCGCCGTTACCACATTCTTGCCAGGAAAACACCAGGACTTTCGAGATAAAAATAAAAAGAGGGCAGAGTCCGCGAACCCAGAATTGAAAATAAAGCAGAAATTCTACGTAAAGCTGAACTGACTACAAAAATCGTAACTGTAAAATGAAGATTTGAAGATTTTAGGCATACTGTTATATGTTTTAAAACGCCATACCAAGAAAAAATGACCCTTGCGCCACATTTTTCTCAGTCCAAAACAGATTACGTTATCCATTACGTAATGTATCTCACGATACCATATACCTTCTGTGTTCAGCCAGAGATAAGAAAAAACCCTTACGTCATTCGGTTTTTTCCCTTTCGTCATTTCAGATCCTGTCAATCAAAGCCTAGTAGCACACCAAGGTGATCCTAGAATACAGATATTTTAGCGGCCATTTTCGATACCTTCTACTGGTGCCACCAACCTAAAATTTGGACACTGTACTAACTAAACCCCAGCGGTACTGATTCTTAAATAAAAAATTAAAATTTCGAAAAAATATTAATTATGAATATTAATATTCGTCATAAAAACATATTTATAGAATTTTCTCCCGTTCCAGCTTCGAATATGTTATAGCGCTACGTAATAGCTACAAAATGAAACATTATTTTCTTTAAAAAAGTGCGGGGATAGATGTTAAATATGAAAAAGTATGATCATAACTCGAATCATATAAATATTATATTTTCGATTTTTTTTGCGAAAATATAACTCACGCATACATCTATGTAGGTCACTAGCATGTTATCCCCATCAAAAAAAAATTAATTTCAACTTTTTTTTATAACTGAATATTAATATTCGTCATAAAAATATATTTATAGAATTTTCTCCCGATCCAGCTTCGAATATGTTATAGCGCTACGTAATACCTAAAAAATGAAACATCATTTTCTTCAAAAAAGTGCGGGGAAGGGTTCAGAATACAAACAAGTATGAGGGTCATAACCCGAATCATACAAGTATTAAATTTTAAAATATTTCGGCGAAAATATAACTTACGCATGCATCCATGTAGGTCACTCACATGTTATCCCCATCAAAAAAAAATTAATTTCAACTTTTTTTTATAACTGAATATTAATATTCGTCATAAAAACATATTTATAGAATTTTCTCCCGATCCAGCTTCGAATATGTTATAGCGCTACGTAATACCTAAAAAATGAAACATCATTTTCTTCAAAAAAGTGCGGGGAAGGGTTCAGAATACAAACAAGTATGAGGGTCATAACCCGAATCATACAAGTATTAAATTTTAAAATATTTCGGCGAAAATATAACTTACGCATGCATCCATGTAGGTCACTCACATGTTATCCCCATCAAAAAAAAAATTAATTTCAACTTTTTTTTATAACTGAATATTAATATTCGTCATAAAAACATATTTATAGAATTTTCTCCCGATCCAGCTTCGAATATGTTATAGCGCTACGTAATACCTAAAAAATGAAACATCATTTTTTTCAAAAAAGTGCGGGGAAGGGTTCAGAATACAAACAAGTATGGTCATAACTTGAATCATATAAATATTAAATTTTCGATTTTTTTCGCGAAAATATAACTTACGCATACATCTATGTAGGTCACTAGCATGTTATCCCCATCGAAAAAATAATTAATTTAATTTTTTTTTTAATTTGAATATTAATATTCGTCATAAAAATATATTTATGAAATTTTCTCCCGATCCAGCTTCGAATATGTTATAGCGCTACGTAATACCTAAAAAATGAAACATAATTTTCTTCAAAAAAGTGCGGGGATGGATGTTAAATATTGCGGAGAGTATTAATTACTCGTATTTTGGGTTATTTACGGTTATCCTGTCCGTACTTACGTACCTGGAAATATACCAAGAATTTTAATTTATTTGTTTCAATTAATACAAAGGATTGTTTGTTCTTGAAGCCTCTAAGATTAGCGCCTTTTATTGATAGGCTCGATCGAATTGTCGCAGACAATAATAAATGTCTAAAGGAAAGGAAGATAAACCTGTTTGTTTTAGAAACGCCTGAAGTAGAGGTGCAAGGTCGCTTTCGCCCATATTATGATAATCTTTGCACCTCCGTTATTTAAATTGGCGAATGTGTTCATCTTTGGCATTTAAAGAGTTTTAACGCTGTTGGTAAGCTCCACCAGGAGAGGAGTTTTGTGCAGTTGTAATCCAAACACTTTACTATTCTGCAAACTGACACGATGCAGAATTAATAGAAGAGTAAAAAGTGAGGAATAGTGACCAAACATTTAGTGATCTCCTCGTTGTCTGTTCGTTGATCATACCTGTAGAATATAACAGAGCATTCTTCTCCCATTTTGGCTCTGGAAACAACCTTGCGGTTTGTTTCCCTGAAATCCCAATCGGATATCGAACAACACGTGCCCTCGCACCACGATGAGCAAACTTGCCACGTGTACATTTAGTTGACATCTATAAAGCAGAAACGTACAGATAGTAATGACAAACATAAACAAACGTAGAGCATATTGTACGCTAGCATTGTAGATACGTTACAGAACAAATAGCAAAACTAACCTTTGTCGCCATCACGTTTGTTTTACTTGAGAAAGATGATCTTCAGATTTCGTAAAAAAATTCGGCAGAACTTCGGTATATTTGCAATATAATATCACTGTGTCAACTGTCAGAGTAACGGTGTTCACAGGAACTGGAATGACTGCACCTCTAAACAGGGTTTATGTACAACTTTCACTAACGAGGCTCCAAACTCTGATTAAAGCTTCACCGCCACTTCAAAGGTCGGGTGCGAACATTATCAACACGGAGATATCATACTCGAGCCAAACAAGTGAACAGTTACAATAACAACAACATGTTATTGCAAAACAAACGTTCAGTTACAAAAACAACTTTTGTTTTCCAAGTTTGAATGAAAAATAAAGTCAATTAACAGTGAAGTGACATGAACTATATCAATATTCTTCACAATATTTAATACCCATCCCCGCACTCATCAGTTGAAGAAATTAATGTTTCATTGTTTAGTTATTCAGGAGCACTATTACATTTCAAAGTTTGTCTGATGCAAGACTCTATAAATATGTTTTTATGACATATATTAATAGTCATTTTAAAAGATCTTAATTAATGAACAATGCTGTATAAAAATGAACCGTGTCGTTGTACATACACTTTAACAATTCTAAGCATATTAGACACACAACTGTAAATATTTACTGTTATAATTTTGTTATAAAAACATTTATGTGGATTAATATGTACTATTTTTGCGTTCGTGCAAAAAAATATATAAACACGAAATTCGAGTAATTAATACTCTCCGCAATATTTAACATCCATCCCCGCACTTTTTTGAAGAAAATTATGTTTCATTTTTTAGGTATTACGTAGCGCTATAACATATTCGAAGCTGGATCGGGAGAAAATTCTATAAATATGTTTTTATGACGAATATTAATATTCAGTTATAAAAAAAAGTTGAAATTAATTTTTTTTTTGATGGGGATAACATGTGAGTGACCTACATGGATGCATGCGTAAGTTATATTTTCGCCGAAATATTTTAAAATTTAATACTTGTATGATTCGGGTTATGACCCTCATACTTGTTTGTATTCTGAACCCTTCCCCGCACTTTTTTGAAGAAAATGATGTTTCATTTTTTAGGTATTACGTAGCTCTATAACATATTCGAAGCTGGATCGGGAGAAAATTCTATAAATATGTTTTTAGGACGAATATTAATATTCAGTTATAAAAAAATTTTGAAATTAATTTTTTTTTCGATGGGGATAACATGCTAGTGACCTACATAGATGTATGCGTGAGTTATATTTTCGCAAAAAAAATCGAAAATATAATATTTATATGATTCGAGTTATGATCATACTTTTTTATATTTAACATCTATCCCCGCACTTTTTTAAAGAAAATAATGTTTCATTTTGTAGCTATTACGTAGCGCTATAACATATTCGAAGCTGGAACGGGAGAAAATTCTATAAATATGTTTTTATGACGAATATTAATATTCATAATTAATATTTTTTCGAAATTTTTATTTTTTATTTTAGAATCGATACCGCTGGGGTCTAGTTAGTACAGTGTCCAAATTTTAGGTTGGTGGCACCAGTAGAAGGTATCGAAAATGGCCGCTAAAATATCTGTATTCTAGGATCACCTTGGTTAGTAGCACCACCTTGCGACTAGACTATATCTGCGTTAGAAAAAAATATAAAAGCGTATAGTTTATTCATATTGCTTGTATATAAGGAAAAATTCTGTGCTATAACAGCACCGAAAATCAGACGACGGAAGGGGTAAACGCTCTAAAAATTCGCCCTTCGTTCTTGCAAACTTTAGACATGGTTTATTGTATATTTAAGCGCAGAAGCGCAGTTCATAAATTGATATAGATGATAGATCTGTTAGATAGAGTTAATAGTCCTAGCTCAAATTACAACTTGCTCAGAGACGCAGTAGTAAATCCTACAATTCACAGCTGGATTAACCTCCAAGATTATTTTTCCCGGTCTAGTTGTTTACGCGGTCAGTCAGCAATAACTTTGCAGCCGGAAGGATAAAACGGGATTCCAAAAGTTCTGTTGTCAACAAGCTTATAAATAAGACAGTTGATTAACTCATTTCATTTAAAGTTTAGCATAGCTCTTAGGAAGATGACGAAAACATCTAACAGGCCCTTTGTCCCCCAAAAAAACAGTACTAATCGTAATATACCTGCTGCAAAGTCGTTTGAGATGTATTTTAGTAAATTCTGGGAAAGAAGATTATAACTTTTTAGATAGTGCTTAAAACGATCCTAATTGCTGGAGTAAACAACCAAAGAATAAACAACTATGTGAAAAAGTTTCGCGTTTCGACGTTCGGGACAACACTAAAAGGAGGGATGGAGGGACGGGGGGACGGAGGGAAACTGAGTACTAAAAGGAGGGAAGGGAGGGACGGAGGGAAGGAGGGAAAATACCGTTACTAAAAGGAGGGAAGGAAGCAAAATGGAGGGACGGAGGGAAACAATAATTCCTTTGCTTAAACCTATGGGCGGAGGGAAACTATTTTTAACCCAAAATAAGTGGAGGGACGGTAGGGAAACTGGTGGAGGGATGGAGGGAAACTATTTTTCACTCAAAATAAGTGGAGGGACGGTAGGGAAACTGGTGGAGGGACGGAGGGAAACTATTTTTCGTCCAAAAAAAGTGGAGTGACTTTCCCTACCGTCCCTCCACTTTTTTGGGCGAAAAATAGTTTACCTCCGTCCTTCTACCAGTTTCCCTACGGTCACTCCACTTTTTTTGGACGAAAAATAGTTTCCCTCCGCCCCTACACCAGTTTCCCTACCATCCCTCCACCATTTCCCTACTGTCCCTCCACTTATTTTAGGTAAAAATTAGTTTCCCTCCGTCCCTCTACCAGTTTCCCTCTGTTCCTCCACTTATTTTGGGTAAAAATTAGTTTCCCTCCGTCCCTCCACCAGTTTCCCTACCGTCCCTCCACTTATTTTAGGTAAAAATTAGTTTCCCCCCGTCCCTCTACCAGTTTCCCTCTGTTCCTCCACTTATTTTGGGTAAAAATTAGTTTCCCTTCGTCCCTCCACTAGTTTCCCTACCGTCCCTCAACTTATTTTTGGTAAAAATTAGTTTCCCTCCGTCCCTCTACCAGTTTCCCTCTGTCCCTACGCCCATAGGGTTTAAGCAAAGGAATTTTTGTTCCCCTTCGTCCCTCCATTTTGCTTCCTTCCCTCCTTTTAGTAACGGTATTTTCCCTCCTTCCCTCCGTCCCCCCCTTCCCTCCTTTTAGTACTCAGTTTCCCTCTGTCCCTCCGTCCCTCTATCCCTTCTTTTAGTGTTGTCCCGACGTTCGGTTTCACGGCAGTTACTTGTGGCTATAGAGACACAGCATAATGTACCCACGTTGAATATGCCCAGTGTTACTTATAAGGTTAAAATGTGGTAATACGCAATTGAGTGGTATATTCGTGGTTTACCGAAGCCCGAATAAGCTTCGATCTCACGGCAGCACTGCGCGCATGTCTGGCGGCGATGATTGAAATGAACTTTTAATATTTGTATTACATAAGTTTGAAGGTGAATACGGAGGCTCCTTGGTCGAGATCGCTGCAAAAAAGAAAGTGTTTTCACAGAATAGCAAGAACTTTATTTAATTTATGTCGTTACGTCATTTTTAGAAATAACGAAGAAGCGCAAAATGATAGCAAGGGAAAAAGTGCGTAAATAGAGGTATTTCACATTCGTTAAAGCGTGGACGGTGATGGATGCTTGTTTAGGCAGACAGTTTATTTGTAATCGCGTATCAAAAATTGAAACATTCGCGGGATTTGTAATGTAAGTGTTTCACTAATTCTAATGATTCGTGTATATTGCTTGTATGATCTTTGTACATTTAATGCAACGTTTTTTATTAATAATAAAGTTACAACAGTCTATTGTTGATAAACAAATATACCTAATATTCTTTCTATTTTTCTTACCTGTTCAGATAGAATTCAGAACATCTTTTTGTTTAAAATACCTGGGTTTTGTAATTTAAGCAATGGATTCTGGAGATGGTTTAAAATCAAGTTCGAATATGGTGGTCCCTGATCTTCAAACTTTCGTGGAGATTGATCCCTATATTGAAAACTTCACTGGAGACATTAAACGGAGGTATGAGATGTTTTCGAAGACCAAGGCCAGGATTGAAGCTGCAGAAACAATGGAAAAATTTTCACAATCTTATAAAAATTTTGGTGTGAAAGGAAAACCTGATGGGTCAGTGCATTGTAAGGAATGGGTACCTGGGGCAAAGGCAGTTTATCTGCGTGGAGCTTTTAATAATTGGGAGCGATGGGGGTACAGTTACGAGAAAAAGGAGTTTGGTAAATGGGAATTAGTGTTACCACCAAAAGATGATGGAAGTTCTATGATTGAACATCTTAGTGAACTCATGCTTATTATACAAACGCATGATGACCAATATCTTGAAAGAATTTCCCCTTGGGCTACTTATGTCAAGCAGTTTGACAACCATGGGACATATAAGTGGATATTTTGGAATCCCCCTCAAAGCGAATTGTATCACTTCAAAAACCAACGCCCCAAAAAACCAAAGAGTTTAAGAATTTATGAAGCTCATGTTGGAATTGCTTCCAGTGAACCCAAAGTTGCTTCCTACAAAAACTTTACAGATACAGTTTTACCAAGAATAAAAAAACTTGGCTATAACTGTGTCCAACTAATGGCTATAATGGAGCACGCTTATTATGCGAGCTTTGGGTACCAGGTTACCAATTTCTTCGCTGCATCAAGTCGCTATGGTACACCTACAGAACTGCAAGAGCTGATCGATACAGCTCATGGCATGGGTCTCTATGTATTGTTGGATGTTGTACACAGCCATGCCTGCAAGAATGTCCTGGATGGACTGAATATGTTTAATGGAACGGACTCGTGTTTTTTCCATTCTGGTTCCAGGGGAGTCCACAGTCAGTGGGACAGCCGGCTCTTCAACTACTCAGAGTGGGAAGTGCTGAGGTTTCTCATTTCAAACCTTCGGTGGTATATGGAGGAATATAAGTTTGATGGTTTCCGGTTTGACGGAGTTACTTCTATGATCTACCATGACCATGCAATCTCAAGGGGGTTTTCAGGAGATTACCATGAGTATTTTGGCCTTCAGATGGACATGGAGTCATTGGTGTACCTGATTCTTGCCAATGATATGATAAAGACCTTCCTTCCCGATGCAATCACAATTGCAGAAGATGTTTCTGGGATGCCAGGAATGTGTAGGCCTGTCAGTGAAGGAGGGATTGGGTTCGATTACCGACTTGCGATGGCAATCCCAGACCAGTGGATTAAGATCCTTAAAGAGGCGCGGGATGAGGATTGGGACATGGATCATATCTTCCATACACTCACTAACCGAAGGCATGGGGAACTTTGCATTGCATACGCTGAGAGTCATGACCAAGCGCTTGTTGGAGATAAAAGCCTTGCTTTCTGGTTGATGGATAAAGAGATGTACACGCACATGTCAGAGTGCACCCACCTTACTCCTATCATTGATCGTGGCATCTCACTTCATAAGATGATTCGTCTCATTACACATGGTCTTGGAGGAGAGGGATATCTCAATTTCATCGGGAATGAGTTTGGTCATCCAGAGTGGCTGGACTTCCCAAGAGCCGGAAACAGTTCAAGTTACCATTATGCTCGCCGGCAGTTTCACCTTGTGGATGATAACCTGCTGAGGTATAAGTTCCTTTACAAGTTTGACTCTGCCATGCAGAATACAGAGGAAACATATGGTTGGTTAGCAGCAAAACAAGCCTATGTTAGTAGAAAGCACAACGGTGACAAGGTTTTCGTATTCGAGCGAGCCGGGGTCTTGTTTCTATTCAACTTCCATCATTCACAAAGTTTCACTGGTTATAGGGTTGGAGTCCAAAACCCAGGAAAATACAAGATTGTTTTAGATTCTGATGATTCAGAGTATGGGGGACACAATAGAAATGATAAGTCTGTAAGGTTCTTCACAGAAGAGATGGCTTTTGATGGTAGAGAGCATTCTATGCTCGTATATCTGCCTTGTAGATCTGCTATGATAATGGCAAAGGATGACACTGACTAGGCACTCTGCAACTCACACATGTGCTTATTAGTTAAATTTCGATAAACTGTTAGTACTTTTTACTACTGTTGTTTTGTGGTACATTTACATTTTGTCAGTGTTGGTTTCCTTAATCATAACCAAAGACTTAAGAGTTCATTTTCATCATTCATGCTAAAGAGTTTATAAAACATCATTTCTGTTTAATGTATATACTATATATCTATGTTTATGGAAAAATACCGTACTGTATTTATAGCATTATGCTGTAAAAGAATATTCGTTTAGTTTAAAGTGGATGGTATAGGTATTGCCTAATTTGAACTTTATAAAATTTAGTTTCATTGTCAACATTTCATTGCTATAATGTTGCATGTCAGTTTATATATTATATAGAGTCGTAGCAGCAAACATATTGCGTTGTACATGTAGCTTGTACATGGCTTGCCAAATACTTCGGTAGCCTATATTAGGGTGTTACAAAACTAGGAAAATTACAAGGTGGAAAAAATATAGTTAAAGGACTTTAGGACTATATGAGTAACCCTTTTTGTTTTGGCCATAAAACCATTTCACTACATCTACTTAGTGAGTTTGTGTAAAGTTTGAAATGCCATGTTTGTTATTAGTTTAGAATTAAGATTTTTATTATACTTTAATGTCGCAAAATGAACTTTATACTTACTTTAATTTATATACCGTTTGGGGTCTGTGTTTCTTGGCTGTTTGCTGTACAAAAATTATTAACAAAAGTAAACAATGCCATTTAAACAATTATTGCCTAAAAGTTTAACTCTTAAAGGTGCAATTTTTGTTTTTTAAGTTTAAAATAATATTAATTAACAGCTTCAAACGTTGCATGTAATTTATTTATTCACAGCGTGTTCAATAAATGCAGTTTTCGCTTATCATTTGCAGACTCTCAAAAAAAGCTAGAAAATTTTAGATGTAAATTCTGAAATCATTAATTTCCAATGTTATGATCAAATGCAGTTTGTCCATTCCAAGATTCCTGCAATCTAAAACTTTGAACTCAATCAAGACATTGGAACGATGCCAACATGTAAAAAGTAATTGGGTGAAACACAGTGTTGGATGGTGCAACAATGGACATATTAACATAAAAACCTACAACACACTGGGACTTGGTCATCCTACTCTAAACAAGTTTCATCGTTGCCATTTAAGTTGTATATCATCTCAGCAATGCAGATCATTCTCACTTAGTTGTAAGCTTCTATCTTCAAATGAAGAATGGGAAAACCTCTTGGAAAATAAAAGCAAAAAGGAAAAAATTGAAAGTATTCCAGTGAAGGTAAGTTGTGTTTTATAAATAAAATACTATTTGTTGTAATTTGTTTCCATGTTTACCCATGCCAAAACAATTTTTATAAAAAACATAAACAGCCCTGGAGGCTCACTTCGGCAATCGGTAATTGCCGACGCATTTGGATAAACCGTTGGCAATATATTGCCGACGATGTAGAAAAAAACGCAAAAAAAAAATTTTTCTTTAAACAAAATATTTTCATATTGCAGACGCGCAATTGCAAAAATTACCGGCGATTAAAGCTAAAAGTGAGGTAATATAATACATATAGTAGTCGTATATAGCAAATGAAGTCAGGCGCACCGATTTGCTAATGCACCTGCGCGTTGACTATGACGTCATTAACGTCCTTGTATAGGTGCGGCGCATACGTTTTTTTCCGCGGGAATTGGTAACACGACCTTTCTCACAGCTGTGTGTAAAATAAATGTAATTGGTAATAAATAGCCTAGATATGTTCCAGAAGTAGCACTGCTGTATATTTAGGATGTTTTCCTTAGCCAAGCGGTATGTTTATTACGAAATAGTAAGGATTTACATGTGGATTCATTGCATCATAATAGCGATTGTTTGACCTGGCAATTGATTACGACATAATAGCAATTCACACGCTGATTATTTGCATCATAATAACGATTGTCTCCTTGATTATTTAGCCAGCAGGAGCTTGAAAACAGGTTGGTTATTTGCCTTTTAAGTATGCGATCAAGAAAAAAGGATTGATACGCTTGCAATAAATACTTCGACCTGGGCTTGATTTAAAAATAATAAAATATATCTTTTCGTGCAGAAAGAAAACATCTACACTGTCCCAAACCTACTTTCATTTTGTCGAATCGTGGTTTCCCCTTATCTCAGTTACCTTGTGCTTACTGGTCAATCCCAAACAGCTTTAGTGTTGTGTGTGATTGCTGCCGTAACTGACATGGTATGTGCACACCTATTAAATTGAAAATCTTTGATTTTTTTCTAATATTGAAAAATGGTCACAGCCGGAAAAATAAAAAAAAAGTTAAGAGGTTTAAGCATTTTTTTTAATAATAAAAAAAGCATTTCTATATAAATGCCACTCCCACTCTCATGCACCTAAGTTGATGTACAGTAATTTGATAAAGGGAAAAGGCCATCTTATTCTGTTAAAAGGAATGGGCGATTCTTCGGCACGCTTTGCTCTATGACTTTACCATAAAAAATAAAACTGTTAATATAAAATACTTTGAATTGAATACTTATATATGCTCTATAAACAAAACAACTCTTTTTAAATATTTGTTTCTTACAGATTGATGGACAAATAGCTCGTACTTGGCCGTCACAACAAACAGCATTGGGTTCGGCACTTGATCCACTTGCTGATAAAGTTCTGGTTGCTTTTCTTTCCCTTTCTCTCACATATGTCAACATTATACCATGTATGTATGCTTGTTTATATTAGAC
Organism: Ciona robusta; assembly: GCF_009617815.1. Lineage (NCBI taxonomy): Eukaryota > Metazoa > Chordata > Ascidiacea > Phlebobranchia > Cionidae > Ciona > Ciona robusta. The sequence continues at coordinate 1,706,661 of NC_143245.1, read as the reverse complement.
TTTGTGTATCTTTGTGTAAGAAGTAATATTTTAATACATTAACTATGTTACCAGTTAGTTTCTAAAAGTTGGCTAATTTTAAACCTAAACAGCTTCTGCTACCAGGCATCTGGTAAATAACCTTTTTTGGTATCAAAACATAGCTTTTAGCCTATTTATACCAGATAGCTGCTAAAAGGTTATTTGGTGTAAAATTGTTTTACCTTAATGGGATATCCAAGTAAACCAATGTCTTTCAACTCTGCCAAGTATGCTCTCTAACGAATCTTTTTTTTTTTTTTTTTTTTATGTATGGCTGATAATTTGGACAACCCATTAGTGACCACTGGGTTGAAGCAATTGTCGTTAAGTGTCTTGCCCAAGGACACATACGCCCACAATGGTAGCAGCGACGAGCCTTGAACCCATTACCTAATGGTAACAGGCAGGCGCGCTAACCACTACGCCACGGCGCCGGACGCTCTCTAACGAATCTAACCCATATTTTCTCCACACCACCAGGGGCACTTACTGGTTTGTTCATTGGTCGTGACGTCATCCTTATTCTCGCTGTGTTTTATCTACGTTACAAGACATGCCCACCCCCTGTAACTTGGGAAAGATATTTTGATCCAAGTTTAGTTAATGTTAAACTCTCCCCAACCAACCTTAGCAAGGTAAGATGAAGTTTGTTTGTTGGAAAGCAAAGTGAAATTAAAAATTGTCAGTTTGAGTCATTTTTTATGCTAATTAACGAACGAAAAAAAATATATATATATATTTATATATGTTTTTAATTTAAAATAGAGGTATTATTGTAACTTTTGTCTTTTTTTTATGACTTATGTTACGTAAGTTCAAGCAAATTTGATTTTTTTTAGTTATAGTAGATTAGTAGGGTATAGGTAGTTGGGAACAGTTTTAATAACCTCCCTCTCTTTATGTTTGAAGACTTATGTAAAAAATATTACCCCAAAGTATATACACATTTCGTGGAGTTTGATGAGTTAAAAATATTTTGCGGTGTAACCGAAATAGATGAATTTAAAACCCAATATTTATAACAAACAGGCAAACACTGCGGCACAGTTGATTCTGTTATGGTGCTCTGTGGCTGCTCCTGTGTTTGGGTTTGTAGACCACGCTGCACTTCGTTGTTTGTGGGCGTTCACTGCTTTTACTACAGTAGCTTCTGGTGTCAGTTATATCTTACAAAAAGACACAATTCGAATCATGAAAGAAAGCCCATGATGTATGGATTGTATTGCTCTACATACTTGTTTGCAATGGGAACTGCCAAGAGTTTCTAACCTAGTTGACTGGAATAAGCAATGGATGAACTATTCTGTGCTCTACATCGGCAAATGGTTTAACCTTTTAGAAAGCGTTTCTAAATATCTATGTTACTTTTTGATGTTCGGAATCTTAGGTTCTCACATCGTGAGGCTTAAGTGTGGCGCAGATTCCAGTCTAGTTTGTAAAGTTAGACAGCTATGCACTTTAACGTAGGTCAGGTAGACTATGTCTCCTAATAGTAAGAGCTGGCAGTTTGCAAACAAGAGTGAAACACTGCAAATTATAAAGCAAAATTATGTGAACTTGACATAAGAATCTATTGTCTTACATTGCATCTGTACTTCCAATATGCCGTTAGATTCTGTAGTTGATTCAATCATAATTTCAAAAGCATCATGCATCAGGATATCCCGGTTTACTTTTTATTTTGTGTCATTATTTCTACCATTTATTGTGTACAATTTTGCTTTTATACAAAAAATAATTCATTGAATAATTTTTCATGAATATTTTGTTCGGCTTACCTGTCGTTAATAAACAGGCAGAAAATGAATCGGCTCAATACACCAGTTTGTCCATAATGAATTATCGATTTATATAAATCGGCTTCGCGGACCATAATTTACCAGCCCATGACGCTAACGTTATAAATATAGACGGAAACGCGTGTAGTCTTGGATATTTGTTAGTTCCCGCAGCAGTCCTTACGAATGACCTATATTTAATAGAATGTAGGCATATTTGGTTAAAGAGAATATATTGTAGGGTGGCGGAAGATTAGACATCTTTCTATTTTCTCGTTCCATTTGGTAGTAAACAAAGAACATTCAAAAAATTATAAAACCACATCATCACGACCCCCATAGACGGTTGTTAATTGTTTAAAACATAATCAGGATATTTGGACATTATGTGCTAAAGATGTCCCATCTTTCTAAAACAGCTAAACAGGAGAAGATATGAAATGCAAAGTAATTACGTTAAAGTTTAACAGTGTTAGACGGTGCTTGTCATGTTGAAAGTTGGAGCTGCAGTTGTTCCTGATGTTTTAGGCAGTGCTGCCCATGATGGGAAATCATTTAATCCGAAGTATGAGACACCGTATGTGTTGATAAACACTGAGATCACTAAAACTCCAAGAACGTTCAGCATCCAACCAGCTTTAATCTGAAATAATTAACTTATATTATCTATCGAGTGTGGTTGACCTACATTGGGTTGTCCTATAAGCATTGTCGTTACTGGAGTATTTAGTACTGTGGGGTAAGATGGGAAACCTTTAGTACATAATATCTAAATATCATGATTTAAACAATAAACAACGGTCTTTGGGAGTTGTGAAGATAAGGTGTCTCATCTTCCCCACCCTACTATAACTAATTGTGGGTTTACTGTGGGTAGATTTATAAATAGGCTAACTGTTTGGCTTTAAAATAAGTTATTTAATAATAGCAAGGACATTAGTTGGTAAGATATTCCTAAAATCGTATATAGAGGTTTTATATCGAAGATACGCTTTAATAACGATTTAATGGCTTCTGTGAGATTACAAAAGACTTTTCCAGGAAAGCTCTTTTAAATTTATAATGTAGATAGGCCCTAAATTAATTTGCCAAAATATCCTTTTAGAACTTACAATATGCCTGGCAGCAACAGCGTATTAGGCTTAGTCAGCTATCTATGTAAGTTTATTGTTTTACCAAGTCCATGACTTTAAGGTGACCATATGAAAACGCCAGTGCGTTTGGTGGAGTTGCAACTGGTAGCATGAAAGCTAGGGAGGCGGCCAATACTGGAGGCAACATGAGATATAAGGGATGAACTTCAAGTGATTGAGCCTGAAGGATAAATTGCGGAGTATGAGCATGGTATAGTTAGGATATGAGAATAGTATAGGGCTATAGATTATAACGTATGTAATGTATATAGTACTGTGGGGTAAGATGGGATACCTTTAGCACCTGGATCCTATATTTCCTGTTTACGCTGTAACTGCGACGTTGCAAAATATCCTATAAGGCAGATTAGATACAAATATGGGGCAAATATTCTGAAAGTGAGATCAAACCACAATTGAATAACTGCCGAATATTTCTTCGAGTGGCGGGTAATCTTATAACAGTAAGTTCTGACACTTAGTGGGTATATGAACTTACCAATTGTGCCAGTATTGGTACGAATATTGAAGCGGTCGCCACATTGCTTGAGCATTCGGTGAACAAGCACACGACAATTGTAACTATGAGACAGATCGCCCAAGTTTCGATTCCACCAAGAAATATCAGTTGATCTCCCAACCATTCGGAGAAACCAGATTCCTGTATTTAATAAATTACTGTAAATATTTAATGGTTGTATCTTTATATAGTACTGTGAGGTAAGACGGATACCGTTAGGACATAATATCCCTTTCTTCCTAAACAATGCATCTTTAGAGGGTTTTAGAAGAATTTTGGTATATAATTAGGTAAATATTTTGTTTACTACCAAACGAAATAGTAAAAGAGAATAAAGCTATGTACCATCTTACCCCGACCCGTTATAATTACTTATACATTCGCGAGTGGTGGGACAACTTAGGTTACAGATTTATACCCTGTGCATTTTAAGCATTTCTTCTAAAAAAAAACAGAATAAATATTGTCTCTCCTCTTCATTGATTTCTACACGACTTATTTGACACCGCATTTGCAAAAAGACGTTACGATGTGTGCGTGTGTATATTGGGCGTGGATGCCATAGACATATTCTGAACAATACTTGTCGAACAAACATTATGCCACATATAGTTGCTTTGAGAGACAAAATTTGGTCTTCGCCTGTCATTTAATCTTCAATGCCACGCAAAACTATACAGTTTACTTTAAA